>NW_022156716.1:200794-366508 GCF_004355905.1 Pyricularia grisea
CCCCCAATTCACAAAGCCACCGTGTGTGTATGGTAGGTAGTAAGTACCTATAGCAACTAGACTAGATAGGCAGTTGGCGTTGATAGAATTCTATTTCATCAACCCTCTCTGGGCAAAATTCAATTACGTACATACGACTGCCAAAAGGAAACTGGAAAGAATATATTATTTTATAAGCACACATTCGTCAAACCTCTAGCATTCAATCATCCGGATCACCATAAACAACTCTCCGTTACTCAAAAATATAGCATCCCGGTGTGCCGCCCAGGGTATCCAACAGCTCAGAAATCGGCCTGTCCTGCGTCGTAACGCCCATCCTCAGCAGGTCATCCTTCCTGGTATCCCTGCTGGGCGGGCTGTTGTTGATAGTGATGGTTCCGGCAACGTCGTTGGCCTGCTCCGGGTGCAGAGCCTGCCAGATCCAGTAGACAAAATCGACCATGGAGTGGTGCAGGTAAAAGGAAGGGTCGTTGATGGACGAGTAGAGATCGCTCGCCTCGCCTCCCACGCCAAAGTGGCCCGAGCCGTGCATGCCCAGGAACCCATCCCCGAACCGACCCTGGAACTCGGTTTGCATGAGCTCAATGGAGCTCGACGCGAGCCCGACCGTCAGGTTGTGTAGGTTGTCGTGCGTAAAGTAGGTGCGCGAGACGATGTTGCTGAGGTCTCTCGACAGGCAGCGCGGGTTCGATCCCAGCGCTCCGGTGGGCGAGGGCTCGAGCCCATCCATTCCCGGGCGGACGGGCCCGATGTTGGCCGAGAAGTTGGCAAACGGACCCGTGGTCACGCAGCCGCCGCCCTCACCCGAAGGGATAAAAATGGCGCCGCCGCCGCCGACGGTACCATTGTGTTCCTTGAACTCGCCGTTGCCGCCCAGCGAGGTGTCGGAGCCGTCAAAGACGGGCGACTTGGTCATGTCGTCGGCGCTGTGGAACCAGTTCCAGTAGGGCTGGGTCCCCTTGTACCCGCACTCCTCGCGGAGGGCGGTCTCGTATGCCCAGGTGATGTACCGGTGCCACGTCAGGAAGTTTCCGGTGCCGTGGATGGTCATGGTGTTGTTGATGTGGACCGCGACAAAGTCGTCAAAGCGGGTCTTGGCCCCAGGCGCAAAGGAAGGGTCTCCTTTGGCCGGGGCGCTGCGGAGGCACTGAACGGCACGGATGTACTCCTTGCGGTCTTTCTTGCTCAACTTTGCCCTGTTTTTGTTGTTAGTCTACCTACGACTATGTTATTTTGCCCTTGACGTGATTATCTCTTGGCAACGGCGTATGATGATGAGGTTGGAAAGCAAAACAAAAAAAAAGAAAAAAACAAAAAAAAAGAAAAAGAGACAAAAAGAGGGTGTGCAAGGGAAAGCACGGACGCAAGGGACGACCGATTGCAAATCCGCAAAGCAACGTTTCCCCGCACCCTATGGGGGGAAGTATTGTAGTGGCATCTTGGTGGTGTGGGTTGATTTGCTTATAGGTGGCGACAAAGCAAAAGCATCGTGGACCGCTTGGGTAAATGCAATGCACCGTAGACGGCACAGGTAAAGAAAGGCAAGGTAGACCAGAATTAATTCTCCCCCCGCACTCACCAATCACGCCTAACAGCGGCATTCTTGATTGTGCATCCGTTTGCACCTGCTCCCCTCTCCTTCAAAGCCGTGATGGCCTGCTTCTGTAACGAAGCTAGGAGCTTCTCTGCCGCAGACGCGGGCGGGAGGGCGGACCCGGACACCACGCTTGCAAGGCAGGCAAATCCCGCTAGGACGCTGGGGATGTCGACATGCATTGTTTCTGCTTGTTTGAGAGCCTGTCTTGTAGGATGAGGGGAAGGCTGATGGATGTTTGCTCGGACCCTTCTCGAGTGCAGGAAGGAAAAAAAAAAGTAACTTGAGGGAAGGGAGCGAATGACAATGAGCAAACAGGCCACAGACAGGCAAGACAGATGCAGAAGCAATGAAGAACAAAAAAATGTTTGAAAACAAAGGGATGCTGTTCGTTGTAAAAGTATGAATAAATAAAGAGTGCAAAAGGACCTTTTTCGCATACCTTGTGCTTGGCTTTACTCCTTGTTCCCCCTCTCTTATTTCTTGCCTCTAGCCTGGGCATGTCGTATCATCCGGCCCCCGAAAGTCGTTGGTTTCTCTATCTAGCCGCTCGGCAATGTCAGATTGTCAATAGTGCCTATAGAAAAAAAAGGGGCAACGCAATAATGGTATAGAGATGAATGGTATGTGGTAACGGTAGATTGAAAGCTCCACCCAATGAGCCCCAAACGTCATTAAATCACTTCTTAGCAAAACGTCGAATCAGAGTTGACAGTTTGAGGGTTTTCCCGAACAGCTGAAAGTGGGTTGCGGGAGGTAACGACAAGAACGGGGCGATGCGTAGTTTTACGACATAGTTCCACGTCGGGGATATAATCTAGTCTAAATGCAGCAAAGTTGTTCAAGTTTGAGGGTGTGAAGATGGTAGATTCCCGTGGCGATACAGTGAATTATTCCGTCAAACACCAACTACCTCTTCTACGAGCGACGACGAGAACATCATGTCTGGTTACGTATGATGAGCCAAGTTTCCTCAATGCGCTTTGACATGCCAATGTTGCTAGCGTATTGTTGTTGGTGTGCAATATGCATGGCTTCATGGTGAACGTGGTTCTTGGTACTTCCAGGGGCTTTCTTTTTTTGTCGACCGACGACACTTTGCTGTTCTGCAGTATCGAATCGAGGATTTCTCTGTTTTGCTTGTTTTTTTTTTTTTTTTTTCAGGGTAGAGTTGGGTAAAAATCTGTGGCCATCTCGTTAAAGAAGGTGGTTTTGATGTGTTCATATGCCAAGTCTCTTGGTGCTGTAAGGGAAACCCACAAAGTCGGCTCCTTCTCCGCGCTCCTGGTGTTTTTGTTACGTGGTACGCATCGAATAGAATTGACAAAAATATCGCAGCCAAGAAAAAAAAAGGTCTCTTATTATCATAAATTTTAACCTTGACAAGCAAAGCCCAGCATAAGTTGAAGCTAGATCCCCAAGACAATTCTCTCCCAGTGGAGTCCTTGGACCGTTTGCCCATCAAACCAACATCAGTCGGCTTCCCATTGCGTTAATAATTCCGTAAATCGCCAAGCATTCCCCGGGATTTGAATCCGCCGTTGCCGCCTTATTGGCCCATTGCTGACATAGGCCAGGGCTTTTTTTTTCTCGTCGCAGAACCCTTTTAAACCGCCCTTGCCGCCTCTGGATAATAGACCGACCGGTGGGTGTCTAATCCGGTGAACTCTCCACCCACACTCCCTTTGAAATAAATATGGCATGGGTTTTGAAGGCATGCGATATTACATCTTTAGCCAAGTTGGTAGTACCAAATATCCGATATTCTGCAACATGTGCATGTGGCTGCAGGTTCGCCATCCTTTTTTTCTGTTTTCTGTTTTCTTTTTTGTTCGTGAGGGTTTGCCACTTTGGCAGGGAAATATTAATTCCTTTTTCGTTCCAGTGAGATACGCATCTACCATGGTACCTTTGACAGAGATCTTCGGAGTTGCATCTTGAATAGTCAGGTACATACATCATAACAGAGATATCACTTTCTGTGGTGAAAACGACAGCGCCGACCGAGCTACTAGCTTCGACATTTTCCCTCAATTTATCCTCCCTTTCATCTATCGAATCCTCCTTTATCACCTACATGTTGTCCAAGTCGGCATCTTTTCCCTAAACCATGCCACCATTTCCGTTCGTCTAGGTATCCAACCCCCTAGCCATACACATTGCTTTCCCGTGTGCCTTGGCATGTTTCCTTGTAGCAACCCCGCGACCAACACCTGCGCCCTCTTGCACAGTTCAGCGAGTGGTTTAAACCGGCATAGAGACAGGGCCCATGAAACCTCGTCTTCGGAAACGAGCCATGGCTAATCCCCTAGCCGTAAATCTAGATTCTACTGCCCACAAGGCTATAGACATGACCGACCAGCCGTGTGAGGGGAGGGGTTCAGGGGTATAAGCATTTTTTTTTCTTTTTTTTTTTCTCCGTGTCTAACTCGTTCAGAAAAGACGGGAGGAAGTAGGTCTGATGGCGGGAATCGTAATATGCTCGTCGATCATGGGGGTGGAGTATGCAAGCCGTTGTTGCACTGCTGCACGCCCGTCAAAGTCACCCACATCAGTGAAATTCAGGTTCCCGTCCCGTCGCGAACACCTTGTGTGCTTCCTTCTTTTTTTTTTTCTTTTTCTTTTTTTATGTAGATCCGACCCCCGATCTCATGTTGACGTCCTGGCTCGATTCACGTTTCTTGTCTTTTTTTTTTATCTGAGATGTGACAGCAGTCGATCGATTCTTTGCCATCTCCCAAGTCTTGGCTTGCAAGCATCTCCATCCAACCCATCTTTATTGAGCTTGAACCTCGACCTTGCACAACAAGAGAAAAAAAATTAGTTTGACAGGGAAAAAAACCGCCAACAATGTCGTCTCGAGCCGAGGAAAGCAACACGGAGTGGTTGATGGGCGTCATGTGCACGTTTTACGCCCTCGCTATCTTCAGTGTCTGCCTGCGCATGTACACGCGCTTCGTGGTGGTCAAGTCGCCAGGCCTCGACGACTACTTCATGTTGGCGGCGGCGGCGTGCGCGACCGTCGGCATGGCCACGCACGGCATCCAGGCCCAGAACGGGATGGGCAAGCACTCCGAGTTCATCACGCCGGCCATGCGCATGCAGTACGGAAAGTTTGGCTTCTTCCAGAGCATCATCAACAACACGGGCGGCATCTCGGTCCTCAAGGTCTCCATCGCCCTGTCGCTGCTCAAGCTGGGTGGGGGACACAGGGCCTACACAAACACCCTCTACGGGTTTCTTGCCCTGACGGCCGCCATCACCATCTATGCCTGGGGTACCCTCATCTTCTACTGTGACCCCGTCCACGGCTACTGGGACAAGAGCGTCAATCCAAAGTGCTACGACATCAAGCTCTTTGTCATGTTTGGACTAATCCACAACGCCGTCAACATATTTACCGACGTGGCGTTTGCGGCGCTGCCCATCCCCATCATCTGGATGCTGCAGATGAAGAGGAAGACCAAGATCTATCTTTGCATTGTACTGAGCCTGGGTTTGATGTAAGTCATATCTCATGCGACCAGGTCAACTTTGCTAGCTCGGGCCCCCCCTCTTTTTGACTAATTTTCTCATGTTAGTGCCGTCGTCATGGGAGTCCTCAAGGCCACATACCAGATCAAACACGGCGGTGACCGCGACAGTCCGTTTATGCACGGCGTACAGTTCTGGGCCTTGTGAGTATACCACCTTTGTCTTTTCCCCCGAGCCCATAAATCCCCCCCCCTGGCCCCCTCAACCAAGTCATCTTTCTAACCTTTCTCTCCCACTCTCTCCCACCCTAAAGCCTTCAACTCAACACGGGCATCATAGCCGCCTGCGCGCCGACCCTCAAGCCCCTCCTCGGCCGCGCCCTCCACCTGGGCAGCACCGCCAAGCCCCGAAGCTACGGCAACAGCAGCGGCGCCATGTACTTTGACAGCAAGGGCAACAACAGGTCCCGGTCCAAGAGGGGCTACATCAACCAGACCGACAACGACGACGTCGACATCGAGCTGAGCCGCACGAGCAGGCAGATACTTGGCGGAGGCGTCGGTTCGTTCCATGCCGGTGCCGTGGGCGGTGCCGAGGCTCTGAGACAGCAGCAGCAGCAGCAGCAGCTACAACCGTCGGCTTCCAAGGGGACGGATTCGCAGAGTGAGGAGTTTATCCTGCAGGGAACCGCGGAAGGAGGCATTTTGAGGACGACCGAGATTTCCATACAGCGTTGAGTGAATCTCGGCAGGACTGAACCTATCGTTGGACTTTCCACAAGAGAGAGAGAGATATGACTACATAACGAAGGATTAATAATGAGTGAGATAAAGGGGGTCGGCGATCAACAGCACATTTTTACCTATTTACCTATCTCCTTGCTTGTGTACCTATCTTAACCTTACCTAGATACCCGCGCTATCACGCATGAGAATTCTGCTACCTATTATTCATGTTTACGTATTGACCTAGTGACAGTGATTTCAACTAGTTCTAATACCAAAGTTGGCCCTAGACTGCTCAGCAGCAGAATCCAGTGAGGGTCCTTGTCCTCGACCTGTAAACCAATATCGCAAGAACCGCGATCAAAACACAGCAGGAGTTTGCCGAATTTTAGCGATAAAGCAACTGGCTTGAAACAGGCAACTCCGAAGTGCCATTGAAAGACAGCCGTATCAGCTGCCCCCTCCTTTGTGGGAATGTTAGCAAGCAAGAAAGATCCGCTATCAAGATGGAGGAGAGAAGAGTAAAACTGACATGAAGGGCGAATTTGCAAAGGAACCGATGTCGTCATCTTCGTCATCGTCTTCATAAAAGTCCGGATCCTCGTCGTTTTCCTCATCCGCTTGGCCATAATCTCCATCATGGTCCTCTTCTTTCCTGTCCGTCTTCACAAAGATGCCATCTCCCGCGACCCGCCAATCCGACCCCGACATCTCGACATACTGCGTCGCCAACTCCCACGCCTCGCGGTCTGCGCTGTCACCGCTCTCAAACACGCGGAGTGAGTTCCAGTTGTCGCCCCACTGCCCACCTAGTATGGCACCGATGATGAGCTGGTAAGCGCTGTTGCGCTCCGTCCAAAGGTCTGCCGCGTCGACGTTACGCATCAGTTGGTGGTCACGCAGCACGGTGTGCCGGTCCTCGCGTGGCACGAGTTGCACAAAGAGTCTATCCAGTACCGGCAGGTTCCGCACCAGCGCCCCCACGTGCGTCGACAGAGGGAAGGCCGCCACGTACGACAAGTCTGACACCGATGGCGGGAGGAGTGGCTGATCGTTGGGGTACATCTCGCATCCGAGCAGAGCGCCAAGGATGGAGGGCGGACGCTTGAGAAAGAACTCGTACGAGCTGTATACGCGCACCGAAGGTCCCTCGTTCAGGAGGAGCTTTGTCCAAGGGCGCACGGTGAAGAGCGTACAGGGAATGCGCTTGAGGGTTGTCTTTGGAGATATGGTCGGGTAGGGCGCAGACGCTAGCTCTGCCGTGCCATTTGTACTGCCGCTTGACAGGGCTGTGGATTCTACCGATGATCCAGACTTGGTTTGACGGCTCTCTCGAGACAGTGAGAGAATGTGCAACTGAGGGCCGAAGCTCCACGAATCCCCGACGTATATCGACCGGGCAAACAGGGTTGCCAAAATTCGTGGGGTGGTAACTAGAGTAAAGCGTAACGGGCTCACCAGCTCAAACACTGCGTCCCACAGCCAGTTGTAGTCTTGATTGTAGGTTGTCCACTCGGTCGCATCGCTCCGGCTCCGGCGTGCATGCCCTTGAGAACTCTCAGCTACATCTCTAGGTGCCACATTTGATGTCACATTGTCTTCCACCAGCATTGAAAAAGTCCGAACATGGTACTGGAGGTTATGAGAGCGGATGAAGTCGAGTGTAGGAATGGAAGCTACTGGGTCGCCATCGTCTTCGAGGCCGAGGAGCACATCGTGGGCGACGGGCCATTGGACGTGGCGAAACAGTAGGGGCAGGACGGCGGCGCGCCAGCGTCTGTTGACCAGCGAGCAGTTCTTGAGTGCCGGATGGTCGACGTGACCATGTTCAGCATACGGTGGTGTTACATCATGTAGACGGCGTTCGGAAAGTGGACGAGAGTCGAGGAACCGTAGGATGTGGGACAGAAGTTCATTCGGAAGATCCGAAAGAGATGTCGGCGGGGGTATTGCCTGCGTCTCCATTGTACGTCGATATGGTACGAGAGTTGTATCAAAGTGGAAAAGGTTGGAGCGATAGGAATCTCCTGATGGAAAAATAGAGGTTTTGTGTTATCTTTCGTCTCGCGAGCAGTCTCGTTCTACAAAGACAAACAGACCCTAGGTAGGTAAGGTAGGTAGTATTTCACTGACGACAAGATGGGGACGAAACGCGGGGGTGGGAACCTAGCTAGCTGGGCGCACTAACCTTAATCTGTTGCAGGCTATATTTACCGAAGTCACTGGCATTAGTTATTAACGGAGGCTTTCGTTTTTAACGATGTTTTAATGCAATAATTATAAACCCGGGAAGGAAGTACCTTACCGAGATTCGATTAATTGCGCCTGGGTTCGAATCCTGGGAAGGGAAAATTTGTAATTTCCCTTGAAAATTGCTAGCTTAGAAAAAAACACCCCTAAAAACGAGTTTCGTAAGCAAATCCACGGGTAGGCATATGGTATATTTGTGAAAAAATACAAATAGTGAAATGGGATTAGATTTGTCCACCCAATTGGATTTATTGGAATTGTACAAATGTATCCCGCTACCGTACCAAAGGTAGTAATAAAAAATGGTACCGCCAGCGGGCTGGGGGGTGTGTTGCAGGTTATATTTACCGAAGTCACTGGCATTAGTTATTAACGGAGGCCTTCGTTTTTGACGATGTTTTAGTGCAACATAATCTTTACCCCGAGTGGGGGTTGGACATCCTCCTGGGCACGTGACATGGCTGATGCGATGCATGCCCCGTGCCAGTTCTTCAAGTATGAAAATTATCCCAATCTCGAAATGATTTGTCTGTATAGAATGTATATATGTATATATGCTAAGGAATATGCCGTGTACTGTACTATAATGCCTGATATTGTACCCAAAACTCCTCTGATGCTATAGCATGAATGATGAATAAAGCAGAACAACCGGTCGACCAACACCACACACCGACAGGCAACAAATAAACAGCAAAGAATCTCAAACCAATTCTCTCCAAACCGTGTAACTATAACGAGTACCTCCTGGCCCTCTTTCTATAATGTCTGCGTATATGCAGAGTCTAACGCCCAGTCATGTATTATGCACCGTGTACCAAACCACAAAAAGCGTAGGCAAACATGGCAAAAATAAAAGACCACTCTAACCTGGTGACGAGATGTACTGAAAAATAGCCAACATCTTTAGTTGACCATCATGAATGGAAAGAAAACAAATAGAAAATCTAAGCCCAAGGAGTCCGTCTCAGACATCTTCCTCGTCCTCATCCTCATCGTCGGTCTCGCTCCCGCTCATGTCTACCAACTTCTTCCTGGCCTCTTCCTCTTCCATCTCCCTGTAGCTGCTATAACTCAACATCAGGAACGCAACGACGATCAGCCCGCCGCCCATGATTGCCGCCCCACCCAGTGGCTGCCGTTTGATGAACCAGTCGGCCAGCGCGACGGTGAATATGGTGAGCAGGCTGGCCACGCTGCTCAGCACGGGGCTGGTCAGGCTGATGAGCACCAGGAACGACCCGGCAAAGGTCGCATTCATCACGACGCTGACAAACAAGTACCAGGCCACCCGGCCCGTCGGCAGCTCAAACGTCTCCAGCCCCGTCAAGTGCAGCAGCGGCAGCGGGATCCACAGCACGCTCAGCGTGAACAGGCCGATCAGCGACCCGAAGGTGTTGGCAAAGATCATACCGCGGTTGGGCGAGCAGCCGTCCGGCGGGCACGCGAACCGCTTGTATAGAACTTCGTACAGGCCGTAGAGGACCGAGCCGGCACCGATGACGACGTTTCCTATGAACCGCGTCGCAGTATCTGGTGAGCCGCCCTCCGTGGCCCGCGAAGATACGACATGCCCGCCGGCCTCAACCTCGCCAGAGGGTGGCACGGGAGGCGAGGTAGACGGCGGTGGGGTGCTGACGCCGTTGCCATCGCCGTAGGCCACAACCAGCACGCCGGCAATTGCGATGGCAACGGCAACGCTCTTACCCAGCCGCAGCTTCTCCTTGAGCAGCGGTACGCTGAAGGCGTAAGCAAAGAATGCACTGCAGTTGTAGATGGCCGTCAGGTCGCTGGGAGTCGTCATGTTGACCGCGATGTACCAGCTGAGCCCGGCGACCGTCAAGGCCGACGTGATGCCGGCTGTGGTTCGCACCATGTACCGCCACGGGCTGTGGTTCCTCTCGCCATAGCCCCTGGGCAGATCGAGGTCGTGGCGCTCCACCATGATGGCCGTGGTGCGAACGAGCCAGACGTGACGGCGCCAAAAGACAGGCCACGGCACGTCGCGCTTCTGGATGCGCAGGATGAGCAGCTGGACGGGCCACAGGAACGCCCACGAGCCGTGTGTCAGGTAAAGCATGCAGTAGGGCTTAGCCCAGCCGGCCTGCTGCACGTACCACGCCAGCTCCGTCTGGATGGTGAAGCTGAGCAGGCTCACGACGAGGAAGATTCCCGCGTATGTGTACTTGCGGCGGGCCGCCTGCACCGCTGCGCTGGACGGCGGCGACTGCGACCGCATCGTGCTCCGCCGTGAGAGTGTTGGCATCGTAGACCGTGGCGTCGTCGGCGTGTGTGGTAAATTCGGGGAGGGCCGACGGTGTGGGCCGTTGAAACCGCTGCGGCCACGATCTGCGTCTACGGAGAGTGTCGAGCCCGGCTCGGTCGAGTCGCGATCGGGTTTGTAGAGAAGTGGTGTGCCGGAACGGCCATCGGTGGGCCGGAGGAAAGCGGGTCGGCGGTCGTCCATCGGGTAAGCAAGCCCCTATGTGCTACCGGTCGGTAGGTAGGGGAATGTGGTGGTTTGCCGAATGTGTGTGTGCGATGTGGCTGGCTGGTTGCGGTGCGATGCGATGCGATGCGATGCGATACGACGCGGTAGGGTAACGGTACGGTGCGACCCGGCGCTAGGTTGGCCAGTCGGGTGAGTAAAAAGTCTGACGGCAGCTGCAATTTGACAAACGGACCAGACGCCACAGGCATGTAGGTAGTTGTTGACAGGGAGGGATCGACGGAGCTCGGGCTCGAGAGGGATCGGCAGTTGGTTAGATCGGTGGTGACATTGGCCTGTGTTGTGGCTATCATCAGATCAGGGGCCGTCCATGAATGCGCAGTAGTGTTATGTGTTATGCGGTAGTTGTTCAGGTGAGAATTTCCGACGGCTCAAGCTTCTTTGGTCAGGAACAGCTTGGTGAAAGTAGTCTGTCTATCTGTCTGCTTAGGTACCTGGGTACCTAGACAAGGTAAGGTTTAGGTAAGGTAAGTGGGCAGGGCAGTTGGCGTGCTGCGGAAAATGTGACAGAAGACGAAACCATTAGGATTTTTTTTTTTTTTTTGTTTTTTTTTTTTTTGCGACTGAATAGGGCGGTATCTTTCCTCCGCAGTGTGTTGCCCGTTAAAAATTGCACAAGAATTGATGTTTGGCACTTTGCAAATCAAATCAATTACTTGCTGTAGCCGTGTTTGCCGACCAAATGACGTCTCCCAACCGGGTGGTGGGTTTGGGTCATGGGACCTCCGCACTTGAAAGACAACCCGAATTAACGCGGGATCGTTGAGGGCAATCCCTTATCAGTTGCCTCAAATCGGCCGGGGTGACAATTCGATGCTGCACGTCAAAAGAGAAGCGCAATGTAACCGGTTGCAAAGCCTGCCTACCTTTTGTCCAAATCACACGCTGCTTTTCTGAATGAATCCAGCCGGGAAAATCAGCAGATTAAAAGACGAGAAAGCGACTAGAATCTGTCCAAACTCCTTGTCCTCTTTATTACTATTATTTTTCCAGGGTTCAACGCCCGAGAAATACCGGTTGGTTTAATACCCCATTCTCCCTGGGTCGAAAACAGGGTTGTATCAATCGTAGGGGGATGAAGATGGGCAAAGTGGGGCAGGCCGTGCTGCTCCAACACACCCCACTCTCCAGCAGTTTTGAATGTCATCCAAACATAGCGTCCGGAGATGCACCAACGGGTTTGTCGGCTCAAAATAGGAGAGATGAAGGTCCCAAATCTAAACCATAGACTGGTCGCTGTTGGGACCCATGTATAGTATCAAACCCTAAAAACACAGAGGGCAGACTCGGCGACCGTAATCTTCAAAACCAAATTACCAAGATTAAATAAATAAATAGCCTTTGAACAAACTTTGTGTGTTTCTTTTCGTGGCTGCCAAAGAATTAGCAAACATTGGTAATAATTACTACATCAAAGAAACCTCGTTAAACAACCCCCAAGATTACGCCCAGAGAGCTCATGTCCCTGCCCTGCTTCAAAGAGCCTGCCTGTACGTAAGGCTGCGTCGGTCTTTAGGTAACGTTATTTCACCACATCAGATTAATGTGGCCAGTCCTTCCGCTCCCCTCATGCCCTTGACCTAAGCTGGTTCGTTCATCCGATTAACCTACACAAAATGCGAGATCGAACCCGGGCCCTTGGTTCTATAACGTTTCTGGCATTCGCTACATGTGGCAGTTCGCTATACCCCCCGGAGAGTCTTATTAAAAACAGCGAGTTCTGTCTGACTAGGGGCTAAAGGGGGAAACTCTTCAGCAGATTCTACAGCAAATCACCATTTACAATAGAGTTGAGCACATATAGGCGAACGTCGTTATGTCCCAAGTCTTATTCTCATTGAACTCGGATAAAAGTGGGTGTAAGAAACCCATATACATGCAAATCTCGCAGTGACTATTCGTCGTCTTCGAGATTGCCGAAGTGAAGTCATGTTTCCTCATGATGATTCCCCGCCAAAATACTCCAAGCATCGCCGTAGAAGTGCGTCACAAGTTCAAAGAGCTTGCAAACCACCATTACAATCCCTAATATAACTCAAAGTTGAGAGCCTCGACTTCCAAGACAGACCCAAGAGATTCAGGGATAACAACGGTCAAAAGAAAGTAAATCAATCGCAGCCATCAGGAAGCAAACAAAATATGCCGCTCACGCGATCAAGAGTTTCCAGAAATATAAAGCGAATGAAAGAAGCAAGGGTCAAAATACCATGTTCCTTAATTACGTTATGTAGAACGATAAAAACATGGATATTTTCCATGGACTGATCAGAAGACATGAAAAAGTAGGCCATGCAATGAGGGAATGAATTGAAGAAGCCAAAGGTACAAGAAAGCAACGTGCAAAAAAGCCAAGAACCACCCGTGAGGTTAAAACTCCATTTTCGTTAAATTGCGAAAGAAAGCATGAACTACAAATGACGGAAGACGAATGCTAAGAGAGACATGAAAACGAACCAAATGAGCAAAGCAATCAACACTTTGTCATGCGGATTCTTTTTGCTTCCATGTTGGTTTACCTGGCCACAGCACCAGCGCGGTTCAGGACCAACATGGGTGTTTTGCGAGGCGCAGACCCATCCAAACCACCCTGCTTCCCAGCCACCTTAAACATGCTCGCAAATGATCCTCCTCCACTGACGCTGTCCGAATCGCTGGCAATGCTAACTGTGTCTGCGGCCTTGGATGCAGGCCTGTTGCTGCCGATTGCGCCCCAGCTTCCGGTCGAGGTACGCGAGCTAGGCGGGTGGCAGTCGACGTCGTCATCTCCATTGAGACTACCCGAGCCCGAAACCGAGTCGTCGTCCTCCGTAAGAGGCGTTGGCATCTCCTCAGCCGACTCTGAAACTGGGCTAATGCTACCGGATGAGCCAGGGCTGCGGACCTGGGTGCGCGTAATGCCAGCTCGGACGAGGTTGCTCAGAGCCGAGCGTCGGGCGCGGCCAGCAAAGTTCTTGCTGCCATCGTGCTTCGAAGTCGGTTTGGTGCGAAGCTCATCGAACGAGGGGGGACCAGTGGGCTGGCGGATAGGGTGCTCACCCGCACGTGCCTGTCCAGGTCCATAGCCGCCAGGGGTAAGCGGGAAGTTTGCCGTCTTGGGCCCAGCAGACTTGGGGCTAGAGTCGTTGGTAGCCACGGAAAGGCCACCCTGACCGTTAGAGATGGAGGTTGACTTCTTGTGGCCGCGACGGAAGGCGTTGGCGCTAGGGGGCGGAAGAGGAGTGTGATCCTCTCCGCCAGGCGACTGGAAACGGCGGGGGGGAGACGAGTTGCGGAAGCCGTTCATGTGCGACTCGGCCGGAGGAGGCGAGACCTGGACACTGGGGGCCGCCTGGTATCCATACTGGTCGCCATAATGATTCTGGACCTGGGGCGACTGGTTGAGATAGTAGGATGGCTGGCCAGTCACAGGGTCATACATGGCGTAAATAGTTCCCTGGGCAGTCTGGATACCATTGATCATGGCCTGCTGCTGCATCAGTACCGCCTGTTGCTGCTGAAGCTGCTGCTGCTGATAAGCAGTGTGGTAGTTCTGGCCTCCGTTGATGTTCATGGTCTGGAACTGCTGCTGAGCGGCCTGAAGAGTCATAAGCTGCTGCTGGAGGCGCTGCTGCTGCTGAGCAAGGTACAGGTTGGTCGACACGAGATTGGCGTACACGGCAGGGTCCATGTGCTCAGGGCTCTGCTCCTCAATGCGGATCTCGGGAGGAGCAAGAATCTGGTCAGCAGTATAGAGTTGCTGCTGCTGCTGCTGCTGGAGACGTCGCTGCTCGGCAGCACGCTGTTGTTGTTGTTGCTGCTGCTGCTGCTGCTGCTGCTGCTGCTGCTGCTGCTGCTGCTGCTGCTGCTGCTGCTGAAGGAGCTGCTCCTCCTGCTGGCGCTGGAGAAACAGCTGCTGCTGCTGCTGCTGTTCCTGAAGGCGCTGCTGTTGCTGCTGCTGCTGCTGCTCCTGCAGACGCTGCTGCTGGAGCTCAGCAAAGTCAAGGGTCGCGTTCTGTCCCTGCTGCTGAGCGAAGCGGGGAAGAGAAGTCTTGGGACCGTTGTACAAAGAGTCATGTCCCAGGAGAGAGTTCCTGTTTTGCCCGGTGGAGCCAGAGTTAAGTGTACCGGACTGGGCAAAGGTCGCAGCGGTAGCACTCTTTGGCGCAGTTCGCAGACCAGCGAGGAGATGAGAGCGTGCCGTGGTGCGAGGAGTAGGCGCAGCGGGCTCAACAGCTCCGGGACCAAGGTTCTGGTCGAAAGTCAGGGGCTTTACTCCCTGGCCTCCGCGGCGCGAAGCGAGACCACCAGCACGAGCGGACAGGGCTTGGCCGTCGAAACCGGCAGACTGAGGCATAGCGGCGATGGCGTCCATTGCGGTCATAGACGAATTTGAGTTTGAAAAAAAGATTGTTTTAACGAGGTAAAATGAAGTTGTCGAGTTCCAAATGACTCGATGCAAGGGACCGAATTAAACCGATAAATGACCTGAAAAGCTGTCCGAATGCGTTGAAAATTATGTTGGTTTGACGTCCAAAGTTAAGACTGAAGAATCGATCTCGAGCCGGTTTCTGGTTTCGCGCGTACCAAATTCTATCTCTCTGGGAGTAAGGAAGAAAAAGAGGATGGATAAATCCAAAAAAAGAGTATCTGACAGAAGAAGAATGATGTAAAATGGGATGTTGGGATATCGAGAAAAAAAGATCAATCAATCTTGTCTAGAAGTCGAAAAAGTATAGCGAAGGATCGTGGTCGGTGACTTTTGGTGTAAAGAGTGGAAAGGTTTTGGTCTCGGGTTGGCCGATCCAGACGGCAGGAGCAAGCTTTGTCTGCGGCACAGGTAGGTAAAAGGTTAGCGTCATCAACATCCAACATGGGCGCGACGGACAAAGTCGCATCCAAGTAATAGTATTTCCGAGTGCCTGCTTACATCGTGAAGAACAAAGAAGCACCGTCGCGACCAGATATTGTGGTTGCAGGAAGGAACTGAAATCCGGGTGTCTGTCTCCAAAAAGGAGTTGCGTGTGTTTGGAGTCGAGATTGCCGGGGAAATTATGTGCTGTTGGTCGATCGAGTCGGAAGACCGTTGAATTGAACAAAAAGTATGGTACTGAAACTGAAAAGAATGAGTGCGAATGCCGGATAGAGTACACAAAATTAGGTGAGTGCGAGTTTTGAGTTTTGTTTTTCAATTTCCTGTGTGGGCTTTCTAGCAGTCTGTTTGTCGAAGACGGTGAAGTGGATTTTTGGGTGTGGCGATGCTGTGCGTGCAGATGTGGGTGCGCAGGTAGTGTGCGGTTTCCTTGCTGGTTGCGGTTGATCCGAGAATTTCCTTTTTTTTTTGTCTTTTTATGAAAAGATTTTTTTATTTTCTTGTAAATGACGGAACGATATTTTTCAGAGTCACAATGGGACAACCAGTAGTAGCAGCTGCGACAACGACGACCGAATTCAAAGACTGAAAGGAAGGAAGAAAGAAAAAAGGAAGGGCGGTGTGTTGGTGATGCAACGACGAGAGAGAAAGAACGAGGAGAGAAGCCAAAAGCTTTGAATGCATACGAGGAGGAGAAGGGCGAAAGAAAAGAGAAAATTCACGGGACGGGATGGAGCTCGTGGCCGTGCGGGTTGTGGGATTGGACGCCCCTCTGCAGGCTTCTTACCAGTCACTGCAAAGTGGAGACCCTGGTTTTCCTTTTCGATCGGACCGGGGGGAGCGTTGAAAACAGCTAAACAGACGGAACTTGGTCCAATCTTGTCGCAAAAATGTCCCAAGGAAGGCCCGTCTCGACCCGGTACTTGCTTGAAAATCGGGAATGCATGTCCAACTTGTAATTCCATCTTGAGTTGATATGTCATATACGTTTTACATCGGCAAATGTACTGCATTTCTTCTTGGGTTTGTTTGTGTTGGTGGTACATTACGAACTTGTGCAATCGATTGATTTCTCACATTTGGCCACCACCCCGTTTTGGTGCGTGTTTTTACTCTCTCCCAAACTAGTCCAGTCGCGGAAGTAGGCAAGCACAGGCGAGTAGCCACTCCCTGCCCCAGAAGACGGAACAAGGGGTAGACCAGCTTGCAGGGATCTAGCGCCTTTTAGCGGATAGGAGAGCTCTCTAATTGGCAGCATTGTGTGAGGGCCACTCTGCCGTCAGGGTCTGTGATTGGATGCAGAGGTCATCACCTTTTTCTGCGATCAAGTGTCCCCTGCGTGTACGTGCTGTGCTGCATGCAACCGAACCTTGCCAGGTGCAGTGAGTGGGTGCTTCTGTCGGGCGCCCGTCGATCGTTGTCGGCTTGCTTTGTTGGTGGGATGCTGTGCTTGGCTAGAGTTTGCTGCATCAAGAGAATGAGACAAAAGGAAGCGAGAATAGAACAAGAAGAAAATAAACACACTTGTCACCTCGGGGTGGTTGCCTCCCTGGAGCTGGGTCAACCCAGTCATTCCACTGCAAAAGTGACCACAGTACCAGTAACAAGGGGACGGGCTCTTATTGTTGACCACTCTGACTCGCAAAGCCTCCCCAAAATTCCGACATTCTCTGAGTTGAAGTTTGGTGTGCTAAGAATAACAGGCAGAACGAGGAAGAGCCACGCACGATCTGTCAGACGCGCACACACAGGGCCCAAATCGGTCTCTCCTTGGGGGTGCCAGGAACAAGCCACAGAGCGCCCTCGTTTGTTCTTGGCAAATTGGTTATTGCGCTGCTCTACCGGCCGGTTCTTGTAAGGAATACTGTAGCCTGTAGGTGTAAGGTGCAGATTTCCCACTTTTCCCGCTAAATGAAAAACGTGACCAATGATATTTATCTCCATCACATCCGTCAAGCCCGTGCAGCGAATTGATGGGTGGGCTGGACAAGATCTCCAGATGTTGCCGCCGCCGCCGCCGCCTATGAGTTAAACAGAGGCAAGGTGGCAATGAAGGAGGGGTAAAGGGGAGACATTTTTTGACATCACAGTAATCTACGTGGCACAAGACATCAAAAAGACAAGTTGGCAGGTTTCTCTAGTGAAAAAAAAAGTTCTGAGTAATTAATTCGCGAGTCAGGAGGCAACTGACATGTCGGGGTGTTTCAACAAAACCTACTGCTTGCTGCGCTGCATACCGATTATTATTTTTTGATACCCACAAGAAAAGCTTCCAGATAAGTTCCACAAAGGGAGGATACATAGTACGGGGGTTTTCGGAAAGGTGGGCATCGAGTATACTATAGATGAGGGTTGTAATAATGTAGTAGGCTCTCAAGGTAGGGGCCTAAAGACGGATGGATAGCCCCCGTTTCTGGTTATTTGTGTGAATTTCATTTGACCATGCAAGTAATGCAATGTACCTAGTCAAGGCAGTGTCGGGTGTGCATTGTTTTGTCCAAGATGATCTTCGGTTTAAGATGTCCCATGTATAGCTTTTTTTTTCATCCTTGGAATATTGGTTCGCTTGATGGCTTTGACAGGCGCGGGGAGCGGACGCGAGGTTGCTCCTTTCCGTCTGCGAGCAACCACGGGTCTGAACCTTCCAGTCCTATCTATATTTTGTTTTTTATCTGGTTGTCGACCTACCGCAGGTGCCCAAGGTAGGGACCTAACCTTAGGTTCCAAATTAGAGTAGCGTGGCGCGTAGTGTCAAGTTCGCAACTCGTAAATCGTAAACGAAATGGGCTCGGGTCAATTGAATCCCACCAGCAGGCTAGAGCTGCCAATGTCTTTTCGCAAGCAAACAAAGAAAGTGCACAATTTGGCTCCAAGGCCATAATCGTTAGCCAAAACAAAGCCAGCCCTTTGAGGTGGTTGCCAATAATTTGTGCGATCTAATTGATGCTAGTGACCCCGACCGACCGTGGGCCCCTCCGAAATCAGCCCCTAGAACCGAACCCCTAAGTGCCTCTGCATGCGGCCATCTGAGACACGCCTACAGACCCTGGAACGGCGATCAGTACCTAGCAAGTCAGCTCGTCGCGTGCACGCTCCCCTCATCGCCCGAATTGATCGGTCGCATTTGGTTTGCAAAAGCTACGATGTCGGTGCCTGGTATGGACGGGAGCTGGAGGGGTCTAGCTTGCATTCAAGGTTTTTTTTTCTTCTGTTGACGGCACAAATATTCTTCTAATATTTTTTCCCCAGGTTGTTGTTCCTCGCTTGTCAGTATAAGACTTGTCTAGACCGTTCGTTATCGGATAAAAAAGCATATTGCAGCGAGGCATTCAGGCATGGTGACCAGCACTGATGGCGCTTCCGGATTGACCAGGAGAAATACGAACCGTTCCGACGGCATATGCGCCAACCATCTCATCTTGGGATGGATTTTTTTTTTGTTCTACTTTTCTTACTTTATAGTCCGTCATCATCCCAGGACTTCAGATGTCTGGTGGTTGGATGGTGGAAATGGTGACTTGTGCAGATGATAACGGTCGTGTTTACCCGAGCTTGATGCCATTTCGTCACCCACAGCAGCTCCCAACATGCATTAGGTCTGGTCTAATCCATTTCTCCAGGTTGTTCGTCCCAAAAGTCAAATGCCGTGCAGCACCGGATGCCCGACGGTGATGGATTTTCCTTCCCAAAGGGAATTGGGATCCTTCCTTGCTCTTTGCTTTTTTAAGCAGTTTTTCGTTGACAATATCTAATCGTGTGGGCAAGGATGAGCACGTTTAACCGACCGATTACCTTGTAATTAACAACACGTTCATGTATACGTGGTCAGTAGGTAGGCTATTTTAGGGGCGAACCAAATAGCAATTAATGGTACGATCTTGGTCCTATTATTCTCAGCTGTTCTCCGCATACCTATGTAGCTATTCGTAGGTAAGATTGGCACATCTGTATGGAATGCTTCCAGGAATAGAAAAGCCATCAATAGTGTCTCATAGATACTGTATAGCAGAACCACAGCCACGGAGTGATCATACCTGATCGAATTGACGTCAAGTTAACCGGAAGGAAATAAGGCATTTTGCACAAGATTCCCATGGGATGTGGCTTGTCTTGCTTGGGTTGCTTCAAAAACGAACTCTAATTATTACTACGCCACCATACCGCGTACCGTATAATGTACCTGGTAAAACCTTTTGGCAGGCCAAAATAAAGCTGAAACTAGTAGATCTGGGGTTTCTGGCACCGCCCGTCTCCCGTGGCCGTTGTGCAACATTTGGGATGATGGGGATGCCCGACGAGGTTTTAACTTGACTAATCACCGACAATGCTGGTTTTATGAGGTGCTTTTTTGGAACAAATAGATCCCCAGACTGAATGGATTTTTATTTTTTTCTAAAGAAGGTAAGATATGCAGGAAACAGGGACTTACCGCATTAGAGAAGCAGGCTTGGCAGGGCACAGTCACACAAGCGGCAAAACGTCTTTCCCTGCACCGAAGCTGTGTGTCAAAAAAAAAAAAAAAAAAAAAAAAAAAAAAACTGGCTGACTGGTGTACAAGCCCGAAGCCATCGCTTTCCCCGGTTCGTGCATGCATGCACCAACAACGTTCTGCATCACACATGGCCAGCCATCCAACGAAGATAACAAACATGCACCTGTGCATCAATCACACAGAGTTCCAACGTGGCACCAGTCAATAATCTTTTTTCTACTGCGATCCATTTTCAGCCCTAGGCGCTGACTATGATAGGGGATCCATCCAAAATCCTGAACATGTCAGCGTAAAGAATAGACGCTGCTTGTGGCTGAACAGTTTCAGGTTGTATTCAAACAATAAGTAATAAATACTACCTACCTACATGACAGTACTCTATAACTGCATGTAAGCGCGCAAGTGGGTGTCCCGAGCCCGCAGTGGAGCTTTGGGGGATCACTTCCTACTGCGAAGTGACATGGTAACTACTGTACGTAAATCAAATCAATCAATCTAATCCATCGGACAAGCGCTTATGTCGCGCTTAGAAGACAAGAAAAAAAGAAAGAAAAAAAAAAACAATTCTAGCCCCCGAACCCTCTCAATCCCTCCATCCCGGCGGCTACCAGACTTTTGGGTCCCTCACTCACATCCCCCACGCCTTGCCAGTAAAACAAGCCCGCGAGGCCGTTGGCGCGCACGTAACCCGCTTTGAGCCGCACCGTAGCCGCCGTGTCCAGACTGACAAACCCCTTGCCGCCCTCCCCCTCACACAGGTACCAGGCGGCGCACAGCTCGGGATCCACCATGGCCCTGTCCAGGTCGGCGGTCGGGAGGTCGTTGTAGTCCACCTCGCCGGCCTCGGAAAAGCCAGCACCCAACGCCCTCGCACCGCGGAAGAACCTAGCGTACGCAGGCACGCCGAGCACGATCTGGCCCGGGTGGACGCCGTGCACGATCAGGTACGACACTGCCTGCATGGCCGACAGGCGCAGGCAACCGTCGGCCTGGGGTGGCAGGCGTGCCGGTCTCGGGTGGCGCAGCTGGGCGTGGTGCGCCGACACCTTGGCCCAGGGTCCCGAGAAGTCGTAGCTCATCAGGTTGAGCATGTCCAGGAGCGCTGCCGCCCGCCCGAGGGGGATGTGCTGCAGCGCCCATTCGCCACAGGGAAGCGCCGTCGTCAACAGGTACCTCGGCGCGGGGAGGGCTTGACGAAGAGCGGTCAAAAGGGCCACGTAGGCTTCGCCCTCGTTCGTGTTGGACGGCTGCTCCCAGTCAATATCCACGCCGTCGAACCCGTGCTGGTCCACAAAGTGGCGCGTGGCTCGGGCTAGCGTATCCCGGGCGCGAGGATTGGTTGCCAAGGCGGGGAACTCGGCACTGCCGGAACCGCCGCCTAGGGATACGATGGTCTTGAGGTGTGGGTTTTGGTGCTTGAGCTTGCTCACAGCGGCAAGACAGCCGGTGACCCCGTCGGCTTCGATCTGCAGATCGGCATACTCGTCAAAGTGCTTGAGCGTGCCGTCTTTGTTGACGCTGTTTTATGAATGAGGATTATTAGTAAGTGTTTTTTTTTTTTTTTTTTTTTTTTTTTTTTTTTTTTTTTTTGATTTTTGATCGAGGCTTGGAAGGAGCTTGTATTTTCTTTACGAACCCAATGAATGCGTAAAAGACGTGCGTAATGTTATTGACCTGCAGTTTCGACGGGGGAAGCTGCTTGTAAACTCGCCAATTGGGGTAGTAAACAGCATTGATATATGGCCGTGACATGCCACCGGCCGACATGTTGGGGTTTGCAGCGCTGGGGTACGGCGGGACTGCAGGTGAGAGGTTGTATGGGCGGGGTGGGACGGGCGGTGGCGCGGCTGTGTTGTTGTTGTTGTTGTATCCGTATTGGTAGGGGTATCCGGATGTACCTGGGGCCGGCATGGGAAATGATGCTTGAGCAGGCTGCGATGGATATTGATCTTTATCACGTTTCCACTTAGTAAATATGATTGCGGGCGACTGTTGTTGTCTGTCGTTTTGTACGTAGGTAGAGCTTGCATGAGTTCGTGTCTGTTTTGGAGGTGAGGGAGCTCGAACCTCAAGCCAGCAAACTCGTATGCATGCTAGTGGCACGTCACTTTTACACCGGCCCTCAATTAGCGTGCATCTGTTTCACCGCGATTAGCAAAGAGACTCAACGGATTAAGAAGCATGTAGAAACGCCCATCACGTGTGAGTCTCTTAATATCGCAAATATCATGACGACGGGATTTTGCCCGATTGACTCTGGTGCAGTATACCTAGGTAGGTATACTATTAGTCTAGACTAGCCAATACAGGCATAGCCATTTTACCAAACTATCCCAACAAAGCACCGCTCCTCATCTTTTTCTTTATATGGAGATAGGGGAAAGAATGAAGGATGACAGACACAAAAGAATAAATACAAATAAATAAATCAAAAGGCTCGCGCTGGTTTTGGATTGTCCATTGACTTGGACAACATAAACACTTCTTCTCTAGAAATGTTCACTTCCTCTGTGTTAACCGCATCAACCACGCCGCGCGCACTCATTACACGGCTGTGCCTGGAGCATATTTACTTATACTATGTGACCGTGAAGCCAGCACTACATTATAGAGAGTGACCTCTTCGAAGCCAGTGGCCGAACTGCTGTTCTATTGTTCTTGGCGCCGTCCAAGCTGTCCCTTCCCGCCCATCACCCACACTACCACACACTTCTTCCAAATGTGTTGACTTTGGCAGTTTGCATCTCAAATAAGACTATGACTACATAGTCACCTTTTGACTTCAATGCACTACGTCCTTCCGGTGAGTTACAGTGTGAGTATAACATCACCACGATATTAGAGTTTCTCATGCGTAGTCACCATGAGGATCTTTTCTTTTTGTTACTTAGCCACCCACGCCTCCGCCAAAGACAAGATAACAACTCCTTCACTGTGAGGCTTACGGGTGCCTGGCGGTCCATGCTGGAAGAAGACCAGCCCTACCCTTGCTACAAATCATATCGTCACAATGTGAAATTGACGCATAGTGAACATCAAAAAAACAGCTTTACCATCATCCATGCCCCTCAATGCTATCCTCAGCCCTCAGCCACCATCCCCCGCGATTCACTTTTATGGTACTGTGTGATTGGGGGGCAATGCCACTCCAAGACACTGGTATGATGCGAGTAATACATCGCACCATTTCCACAAGGGACCTTCTTGTATTTCTAAGAATACTGATAAAATAACCCTTGATTAACATGTACATTAACAAGACAGTGTCCGATTTCCTTATAGTAGATATCTGGGAATTTGTGCATTTTCGCAAGTCAAGGATCCGGGGTTCAAGTCACATGCTTTATTTAGTACGAAGACAATAGGGGTCCGGACATTGCCGTTATGCAACCTCCTATGCTGATAAAACTCCCGAGTACATTTACCATTGCCATTGGGAATATTTTGACTTCCTTGATACTAGCGACCGCCGACCACTTGCCAAGTTAGAATGATTCAAAGCTTGTGGGGCTTGTCACTTGGGATAAACAATACAGTCACAAACTTAAGCTCCAGGCATTGCCAGGTTTGAAGGAAATTCCTAATGACAAGGTTAAGGGTGACGCCAACTGCAAAGCGGTCTCAGAATTTGGTGCTGCTTGGATTTACAATGAAGATGCTGCTGAATAAACGGCATTAGGTCAGCTGGTAGGGATGAGTTATGAAAGTATTGAGTGGGTAATTTAAGGGTTTAATAATCAGGTGATCCCAATATATGTACTTAGGTAGCTAAATGGCTTTTGTATGATTCTTTGGGCGCCTTAGGCTTCCTACGGGGAGAGGAGATTGACGAATGTAACAGCAAAGTACAAAGCCAACGAGACAAGTACAATAGCATTGCCCCTGGAGGCCTGAGTCAAAGGCAATTATTTGAGTTTGAAAAAATCCACTTAGAAATTACGAGGAGATATAATGCTTTCAGTCTTTTGATTTCCTTGTCAGGAGAAGCTACCATGTTAAAACCTTAAGTGTCAGTGACCCATTCGACAGACTTCCAAGAGGCTTCATTGTTTTCCTGGTCGTCATCAGGTCCTTCTGCAGATCGGCGCTCATGTCTGCGCGTGGGATGGTGAGATTTGAGGATTAGATTTGGTCTGGCGTCTGTAAGCTCGCGGTAGACCGGAATTATGAGGGAGGTCGGGCATCTTTTTCGATGCATTGCACAACTGTGATTGTGTTTTGATGATATGATAGATGCACCCGACTTGGTCTAAGGCCCCATCCCGATCTTCATAGCCCTTATCGCTTGTTCCACCTAACAGAGAGTTGGAGTGAAAAAGGTTAGTGGTGTTCGATGTTGTTACTTGGATGAGCGGGTGATCCTCCAGCGATATTAAACATTCAACCTCGAGTCACCAAATGAAAACTTGGCCTTGGAAAAAGGATGGCCCAGTAATACAAACTCTTGGTCATCTTAACGGGGTTTCAAGGCATCCATGGAGTCGAGCTAAATCTTGTGGTCATGACCACTGATGATACCTTGCTGAGAGTGAGAAGACTCCTGAGGATGCTTTGGTAATACCACATGTATAGGGGTTTACTAGCGCTTTCGATGCGAGTTTAGTGGCGCTGCAAGAATAATCGCTGATGACGGGTGCATTGACGACTCTTTTTATCAGGTACGTGCGCTAGGCAAGGGGGCTTCTACGTCGCAGGGACTTTGAGTTCTCTTTTTTTTTTTTTTTTTTTTTTTTGCAAAGGATCTGTATCTTTTGGGCTTCTTGAGGTGATTGAGGATCCTTCAGAGGCCTTGTGAATCAAGTGGATAGGGGGATTACGGGCTATTAACAGCAGAACACCCAAGAGGTTAAAAAAGAACTTGAAGCAAAATCATACACTGCCCTGATCAGTCCTAGCTGGTAATTCAAAAACCTAGTCTCTACGTAAAATAGGTAATTCACTTCCAGAGTTGCATTGAATTAACCACATTCTCCAACCATGCATAGAAAACCTTAAGGATGGTAGGAGAGTTTAATCTGCGCCCAACGGCCCGATCCTTTTGTCATCGAACCCACAGCGCTTCTGCCGATCGAAAACTTTCTAAAGCGCATAAAACGGCTTGGCTCCCGGGCCATTGTTTACCACCCAATAACCCTCTTCGAAGGCATTGTGGTAACTCTCGCTGCATAACTCATTCCAACGTCGCCACAAATCTCTCCGCCAATTTTCAAATTCAAATGAGCCGATAGTATTCATGCCAAACAATGTATGAAGCCAAAAGTTGCACTCTCCGATTTCACCGTCCAGTTCGTGGATGTATACTGTTGGGTGAAAGTCCGAGGGATAATCAAGAAAGGCAAGCCATCCGCCCAAAAGTTAGAAGTGAGTCTGCTTGATTCTGGACAGCTTTAGCCGTGAAGCCGCAATGTTGTTCGAGCGAGTTTCAATAGACCTGAGTAACCAAACAGTTTCCAGGACCGAAATGTGATGTCATGTCACATTATATAATGGCGAATATACCAGTATTATACAAAGAGAGTTTAGAGGCATTGTAACCAAGAAGACGAAAGGGAAATGAAACAGGGCGAAAAAGAAAGGATAAAACAATGTTGTAGTAGAGTGAGAAGACCAGGATTCATGCCTTTGGTGTTTACTTTTCAAGAAGCATGTAAAGCAATTGTGATAATTTGGTCTCAAGAGCTGGTCCTGACCATTGCACTGCGCTAACTCTTAACCCAAAAAAACGGGTAGGCAGGAAAATAACTGCCTTGGGTGAATTCCTTTTTATACTTGGACTTTTGGAAGTCTATGGGAGAGAAACCAGCAGGTGCAGTTAATAGCTAAGTTTTGGGAGTCTTTACCCAAGCAATTTCAATATGCATTAAATAAGAAACAGTAGGTTATATATGCATCTTAATCTTCAACAAAGTTATTCTTATAGACACAACGTATTTCAAAAGTTGTGGGGTTGACTTGGCAGAGATATTGCCCGAGACATTTATGCAATGCATGGTTAACATACACAGTATTGCCAGAGACATGTTTCTATTAGAAGATGCTTGGGATCTACATTCAAAGTAGCATTGGTGCACAAGAACTCATAGTTTGACTTTCGCATGGCATATACATTAATTCTCGACAACTCTGCTAGCTAAGCTAGGGACTAGTTAAGGACTAAAAATTCAAGTACAAAAGAAATTATGAGGTCCTATGCCGAGCTTCCGAGCCAAGTGTAGCACTTGTCGGCGATAGGAACCTGGACGTTGTAGAGCGAGCGCGACCAGAGACTGCTGACGAAGGCCGTCAGGCTGAAGGAAAAGTCGCTCTGGAGGCTCAAACCCTGGGCGCAAACCGTGTCGTCGGGTTGGGTGACACCACCAGTCTCGTTGACGGACTGCGAGGCGGTAAAGGCAAATTCGTTGTTGAAGCGGGGGCGGGCAGTCAAACCGGCGTTGAGGTCCACAACTCCAGCCAGCACCTCGACGACGAGCTGGAAGGTAACATCAACCCAGGTGTCGGCCTTGGCCCAGGCCTTTTCCGAGAGGTCCAGCTGGGCGTTGTGTGTAGGCTGCCAGGGCTGAGCGGTGGTTTGGTTCATGTCGAGGAAGTCGAGGTGAATGCGGCCGTTTTGGAGGCCGACACCGGCGGTACCTGTAACAGTCACGCCGGCACCGACGTCGACATCGAGACCGACGTCGAAGAGAAGTTCCGGGCCAAGGGTAATAATGCCAGGAACGTCGACAATCATGTACGACAGTTTGCTGGGGCTGTAGGTAAAACTGTCGCGGTATTCGGCCGACGCAGTCAAGGTGACACCGACCTCGGCGTCGATGCTGGAGTCGACGTCGACGTACAGTTGGTTCAGCTTGCCGCCGAGGATGTTGTAATCAACCTTACCGGAAAAGGTAACAGAGGCGGTGATTGAAGCCGTGTCTGCCGAAACCTCGAGGTAAGGGGGGAACGAATAGATGGAGGTGCCGTCAGGAATGCCGACAGTGCCCCCGATGGTCAGACCATTCTCGCTAACGCTAATACCACGAGGGTCGAGTTTCTCGCGCTTGGCCACGGAACGGCGCTTCTTGGCGACGGGAACTCCCTGGAACTCGATAACGGTTTGGGCTAAATAAATATCTGGGGTTAGCCCATTGCTATCACTGTCCAACATGATCTGTCAGGGAGAGTCCAAAAACATACCCGCCGTGCTGGCGACGTCCTTCTTCTCAGAGTGAGCAGTCACAGTCAGGTCCTTGACATCGCTGCTAAACTGGTTGACCAAAAATACACCACGCTCGACCTCGGTGTCGCAACCTCCGAGGTGGTTGGTGAAAAAAACGAGGTCACCCTTGTTTGACCAAGAGGCGACGGCTGCCGAAAAGCCCTCGGTGTTCTTGAAGGTGACTGTAAGAGTGCCATCGACACAGGTGACGTTGTTCACCGAGGCAATGTCCTCCAGCAAAACAGTCGGGGTCTGCATTTGCAGGTCGACGTGTACCATAGGCTGGGCGTCTACACCGTAATCGAGCGTGATGTTTGTGCTCGGCGCCACCGAGTCGTCATCAGATCGCGCCTGCAAGTTCGTTTGCTTAGTGATGGGCTTGAGGGTGGTGACATCCTTGATGCTCTTCCCGGCAAAAGCCGTGGTAGCAAGGAGGGCCAAGAGGCCGGAGTAACGAAGGACAAGCATAATGAGCGACTGGAATAACTTGAGGGAAGGACAAGATGACTGCTTTGGCTAGAAGAGTCTACCGTTTGGACGTCTGACCATGGACGTTGTGAGGAAGAAAAAAGAAGTGACACCCGGACATGATGGGAGGCATTATGGACTTATATCTTTGTTGGCTAAGGGTTTTTGGGTAGGTGAGGTATCTAAGGTGGGTTAGATGATGTGCCCTCTGGTACCTAGGTAAGGTAACAGGTAAGGTAAGGTAGGTAGGCAAGAGATAGGCACGGTAGTCAAGGTGGTATACAGAGAATGCAATAAAGGTGTGCCAAGTACCGATATCCTGTTTGCCTACCACCTCAAATTCGCTTGCGCCACGACTATGGAAACACGGGTACGTAATACGCATCGCATAGGCAGAGGTCCCGCACGGCAGTCTCGCCTGAAAAGGTCTACTTTCCCGTTTTGGGTCGACACAAGAGAAAAACGCCAAGGCGAGTTCCATGGTACACGACTTGTGCCTCTCGTAAGATATTACTAGCACATATCGATAATGGACGCGTGCTACAAGTCTGCGCCCCAACTCGTCCGGAAGCATTTCGGCATTGGTCCCGCGGACAAGCACGTGCGGGGAGTCGATGAGCCTTGATAGGAAGGTGATTGCGGGTTTCTTTGCATTTTGAGTTGTGATGACAGGGGGTTTATTGGGTGGGCCCCCTGCGTCTGGATGTGGATCTGGTAATGAGATCCGTTCCGCGAGATGAGCGGATGGATCCCTTACAGGTCCGCCTAGACCTGATTGAGTAACTTCGCTAGAATTTATAATGCTTAGCGCTCCCAGTAAGCACTCTTCTACCCACAAAGATAGGAGAGGACCACCACAAAAGGAGGCGCGAGTAGTAGCAGCAGTAGTAGCAGTCCCAACAGTAGCAGCCGCAGGGAGGGAGCGAGCGCCACGAATACAACGTAACAACGAGGCCGTGTACTTCTCGGGTATTCTTCCTATTGTGCTTTCACATGCGGAAAACAAAAAAAAGAGGGCGCTTATCTGGATGTGAGGGGAATCAACTGTGTTCCTGGGTTTGGAGTTGGAGTTGGAGTCGGATTTGGAATTAGATTTGTAGCCGGCGGTTACATACATACCCACCCACCCAAATCACTCAAGAACATATGACAGAGAGAATACAGAATAAGGTAGATAACAAATGACAAATAGTCGCGGGTTCATCGAGGGGTATCAGCCAGCAAAACTCACTCGTTACAAAGTTCAATAAGGTACTTGGGTACCTGGTAGTTAGACCAAAACACCCAATAACCATACGACGACCAATGTCCACTTCCCCTGAAATCCCCCTTGTCTAATCGCACTCGACGGTGCAGTTTGGAAAGGACCACCTATATTTTGCATCGCCGGGGAAGGCGACGATGGCCTGTCAGTCGCTGGTGGGCCCAATCCATTTCCACTGTTGCTATTCGGGGGCGACTCAGGTACAGGTCCAAGTCCCGGGGGACCCGTCTGTGGAGGTCCAAGCATCGGTGCCGGGGGCCGAGCTGGTGGAGTTTGTTGTCTAGGGTCGCTCGTCGTGGCTGCGCAGTACCGGAGCCAGGCTGCACATTGGTCGCTTATCTGCGCCCGTTCCGTAAACACTTTCTCTTCTCGTCTTCTTCGCAGCTCTGCTTCCTCCTTGTTTTGGTCTAGTTCTCTTCTTTCGACCAAGAGATACTCCCCCGCCAGAGATCCCATCAGTCTCAGTTTCCCTATCTGTGTCATGTCCAGAATCCAGCCATTTCCGTCGCTGGTTCTTCTTGCCACATGCATTGTCGTTCCACTCGATTCTCTCGCTTGAGAAGCGAATTGGATGGTTGCCAGCATATCATCCGCCGTATCGTTCACCTCGACAATGTAGGAATGCGTATCCATCGGGATAAATGATGCCGACTCATGCCCCCTCACGATAACTGGTGGAGAGACTGAAGCCCCTTCGCGTAGGGTGACTAGTCGCGGACGTGGCGACTGAACATGGAGGCTTAATCTCGATAATAACACTGATGTTTCCTGCATCTGTCATCACCGGAATAAAAGGTAAGCGTTATTCAGTTTGACAGGAAAGAAAATGGGATCAACTGTGAAGAGTCGTGCAACCTACTCCTGCTGCGATGGCGCGAACCTCTGCGGTAGATCCATAGCTAAATTGCAGAGATGCTGTGGCCACCGTAAAACAGAGTCTACACAACAACTTCATGTTTTCTTCCTTTGGTCGGTGAAATCGGCGCTTGGCCTCAAAAAGTCAAACTCCTAGGTCGGCATGTAGCCAGCTGTTATAAGGTATTACTTTAGCATTATGGTTATTTCTTATCCTTGGGGAGCTTGTGGTCGTTTCGTAACATTTTCCTTGCTTGTCAATATTTTCCATCTGAACTTTCAAGCAGGCCATGATTAATCACAGCTGCCGTGAGCACTTTGCTTGGTCAGGGCTATCGCGACATAGCTGGGACATTGTCAACATGTTGAGGGTCGAAGGCATGCCCTGAGAGGCTGTCTTGAAAAAGCATACAACATCTGGGACGCTTGACGTTTCGACAGGAAACATGCACCGCCACGGGGCCAACTCTGGAATCCAAGACAGTCACTTAGTAGTTACTCCAGTATCAACAATCACGATACTTCCCATTATATGGATCGGGGCACAAGGGCAACCCGTCCAGATATCGTGTGAATCGTAAACCGAAGCCGTTGACAATCGACAGCCAAGGCCCTAGGTGAACTGCGTGACTTCGTCCCATAGCTTGCACAGACCCCGTCCTCAGCACGGACGGACGGAGCCGAGAAAATTAGCCTCCACTACCGTTACCCCCATTATTGCAAAAAACATAAGATTGATGGCAAATTGGATGAGCCTCCATACCTATGGTGCGATTCGTTGTTTCTTGTCTTAATGGCAACCTGTGGTTGGCGCGCCTAGGCTATTCGAAGTAAATCTTGGGCCACGTTAAAGATCACCCACGATTCCTTAGCCAGCACCCTTTTTTGATCCACACAGCAGATGTCTGCACTGGGTACGTTTTGGGTAGGGTTTTCGGCCAAATTGGACAAAATGCATAAATCAACAACAGTGGGCCTGGCCAACAGGAATTAAAATCAAAATCAAAGGTTAAAATTAGGGTGGTTACGTAATTTAAATTAATTGGCAGAATTTTAAAGGGGTAAATAATACGGTAAATGGTAAATATTGCGGTAAATGGTAGGTATTGCGGTAGGTAATAAATAGTAAATATTACGGTAGGTAGTAGGTAGTAAATATTGCAATAGGTGGTAAATGGTAAATATTATAATAAATGGGTATAATAAATGGTATGGTTTGGGAGTTGGAAATAATTTTATATAATTATTGGCCGAAAAAACGGGTTTACCGTTTTCGGTAAAATTTTTACCGTCTAGTAGTAAAATGTGATTTACAGGTGCAATATGGGGCTGGACGGGGTTAGGTGGGTTTTGGGTGGGTAAAAGTCTCGAAACCGTATTTACCAGTGTTTACGCTGTATGGATCAAAAAAGGGTGCTGGATAAGGAATCGTGGGTGATCTTTAACGTGGCCCTAAATCTTTAGGGCGAACAAGATATGAAGTACCAGCTCTTGGCTTGCCGAGTAAGCGCAGAGCGGGGGGAGCTGCAGATATGCTTACAGCAAATACTATTGGTAGGATGTACTCGATCGGATGAATGGCATGACATGTGCTATTTTGGGTGGTCTAGCCAGGTAGGTATCTGCAGACCTTGGCTAGATGACAAACTCCCATCAGTATCCATACATTTTTTTGTTCCGAGGTTTTCTTGTGCTGTCGGGGCCGTCCGTGACAGTTGCCGTGGACATATGCGTGTCATCCAGCAAAACATTGCCTATCCACAGCTGCGCCCTGGGAAACATCAACCAGGGGACTGTTACTTGGAGTCCAGAGATGACTTGAAATGTGAACTTAAAAGCCCTTAATCAAAATTGTAGATGAACGTTGCGTCATGCGCAATAAATCATTTGTCGCACATTCAATTGCTGTTCTTCTCCAAAAAGAAAAAGACTACTATAGCCCTTAAACATTGTCATATTTTGCCAAACAACGCCTGCTTGGTATCATATTGATACTTCAAATCCATGTGGAAGTAGTTCGGTGTGTCTCCGCGTGCAATTGCCCAAGCCGAGTCGAGTGCCTTTAATACTTCCTCGGGCAACGGTCCCTTCTCGAGATGGTTGAGGTTATCCTCAAGCTGGGCACCACTTGAGACACCGATGATCACGCCATCATGTCCGCCGTTGGTGACGTTGAGTGCGGAATGGTGTATAGTCCACCGCAATGCCGTCTCGATCATGCTAAGGCCGTGCTTCTCAACCGCAGCCTCTATAGTTTGGAGTGCTTTAAATGTGCTCTCCTTGAAATATCTGTTGCGGTACATCTTGCCCATACTGGTAGTCGAGTCGCTGAATCGACCCTCGGCGGGTACCATATCCTGGGTCTTAATCTTGCCACTGAAAAGACCACCGGCAATGGGGTTGTACACCACTAGATCAAGACCATATCGGCGACATGCAGGAATAAGTTCTGCCTCGATAGACCGTGTAATGACGTTGTACATGGCCTGGTAAACTGTAGGACGCACCCAGTTGTTTTGCACACATGTCATGACAATTTCGGCGACCTCGTATGCAGCAAAGTTGGAGATGCCAAAGTTGACAAACTTGCCGGCCTTGTGCAGGTCGTTGATGGCGCGAAGTGTGTCGGCAAAGGGGGTACCTCGGTCGGCGGCGTGAAGATAGAGGAGCTGGAGAATTTGGGCTCTGTCAGTGACTGAGGAGAAGAGCAAAAGGAATCAAAGGCCAGACAAAGCTTACATCAATGCAGTCGGTGCCCAGCTCTTTCAAACTAAGTTCCACCGACTTCTTGACCTTATCAGGGGCATTCATGCCATATTCTGTCGGGTATTGAACCTTGGTCGCCAAAGTAAGACCGCGTTGCTTCCAACCAACCTCACGGGTAAATGCTTCTTGCTTGCCACCAATATACATGCGGGCAGTGTCAACCTCGTTGTAGCCGCGCTTCTGGAAGATGTCCAGGACCTTGCCGAACTCGTCCACAGATGTGATGCGGGCGCCTGTAGCCTCGTCCGGGCCAAAGGTCATCAGGCCAAGGATGACCCTGTTGGTAGGGTTATTTGCGATGAGAGGCATGGCGGAAATGGTGTCGAAATGTGCGCAAGAGGAGGCTATGGTGTGACTGAGTCGATAGCTATGCACAGTTGTGAGGTCAAGGTTAGGTTCAAATTAGCGCCCTTCGTGTTGGTGAGTTCAAAGGATAGATATACGAGAAGATATACTACTTACAATCCCAAGTACCCAAGGTATCTCCTAAGCAGCCAGCGTTACTGTGGGGTTGAAGGTCCCTTAAAACTTAAAAAGGGCTGGGACGCGGGGTCACCTTTAAGATATTGGACTCGGGCTCGTGTTCGTAGACGTCATTTTGCGAGGACGGCGTTGGGGCCGACGAAATAAAAAAATCTCGGGTAGATGCCCGATGGTGACCGAGCCCACAGCCAATTGATTGAGCCAATTGCGGCTAGACAGATAGGTAGGTACCTAAGGTGAGGTACCAAGGTGTTTGGAAACATCTCACAAGTCAACGGGGTGGGAGAAGACAAAGCCGGTCTTTGCGGGGTTTGCGTTTGGGATGGGTCCCTCCTTGTTGGTAAAGTCAGTCACGTGAGAAGCATGTCTCATACTTCAGGCGATTATGGATTGGACAGGATTGCCATGCACCAAATTTCGGGGTGCCTTACTTAGGACCTCTGGCAGGTCCAGCTGGGTTGGCGGCATGGTAATGGTGGGGAAATCCCGCGTCCCTCAGCTCAGGTGATCGACCGCACGACCTGAAAATCCGGTAAATTGAAAACGCGGTCTACACCTTCTCGTTCGCGTCAGAGACACGCTTCCTTCGCGTCAAACCTCTCTTTCTTCCCCATTTTCCAATTCAACCCTTGCACTCGCTCCACCAGACAAGGCCGCGCGCGCAAGCGACAAGAGCGCCGTCGGCCCAGCAATTGAAGAAAATCCCAAAAATTGACTCGGTTGCTATCGATCGATCGGTCGGTCGCCTCGTCGCAATCCAGTGCAACCACCACCAACAGCCTTGCTAACCTGGAGCTGGAGCTTTGATACCTTCTTTAGTCACATTTCACCAATCAACTGTTTGTTCATCGCCTTCGTTAAAACATCAAATACCATTTACGCATACCCTAGTGCATGAACCGTATGCAGCGACCCTAATTCGGCCAGAGCAACAAAGCCGGATTACTTGCATTGCTTCCTCCAGTTGTTCCATCACCAACGTCACTGGTGACATCCCTTCCCCCGAGCGTCATTTTCGTCCGGAATCAAATATCATCGTGTCTCCCGCCGACTCTCCCGATCCTTTCCGGCTCCGGCCACCGCCAGGCCAGACCATGGTCAAGGCAGCAGCAGCAGCAGCCAGTGCCCCGGCTGGGCCTGGCATCTACAGTGCGACCTACAGCGGGGTGCGTTGCCATCTTCCTTACTGTCTTGCGCGCGCTCACATACGGATGCCTTTTGGTCTATCCTTGTGGCTCGCTGCTTTCTTCCCTACCTGCCTGATTGCGATGACTTTGCGCCGTCAATCCCCTTTATCGCTCGTCCTGCCATGGCGCATGACGTCCATCTCTTTCCCTTGCTGCCCCCTTATCATATTATGATCTGGGTCTCGCATCTGCCTTTCTCTTCACACACGCCGACTTGGCACAGGAGATATACCCTCTACGACTATGAGAAAATATTCCCTAACAGTCACCAATCCAACAGATACCTGTCTACGAGTACCAGTTCGGAGTAGATCTCAAGGAGCATGTAATGCGCCGACGTGTCGATGACTGGATCAATGCAACACATATCCTCAAGGCCGCCGGCTTTGACAAACCCGCAAGAACTCGCATTTTGGAACGCGAGGTGCAAAAAGATCAACACGAGAAGGTTCAGGGCGGGTATGGAAAGTATCAAGGTGTGTACTTGCATCCAAGGCCGGCAACTTGACTACCGGCTCCCACCTGATCGCTCCGCAACCGTCAGTACTGACCCTGATCATTTGCAACTCTTTCAGGTACATGGATCCCACTGGAAGCAGGTGAAGCTCTCGCCCACCGAAACAACATCTTCGACAGGTTACGGCCCATATTTGAGTTTTCTCCTGGGCCTGACAGCCCACCTCCGGCTCCACGACACACGAGCAAACCCAAGCAACCAAAGAAGCCAGCGGTGCCCAGATTTAACAACAAAGCCCGCGCGGTAGCCAAGCAGGCAGCACCACCGATACATTACCAGCCCTCTTTACATCCTCAGGATGCATACGAGAACGGAGACATGTTGGTGGATGAGGACGACACACCAGACAATCTGACTGTTGCTTCAGCTTCTTATATGGCCGAGGACGATCGCCCAGACTTGTCGCACTTTTCAACGGGACACAGGAAACGCAAGCGCGAAGAACCTACCGAGAGTATGATTGAGCAGCAGCATAGAATCTACGGCGATGAATTGTTAGACTACTTTCTGCTGTCTAGGAATCAGCCGACGCCAGCCATGCGTCCGGAGCCTCCCATCAACTTTAGGCCAAACTTCCCCATAGATGCGGACCAGCACACTGCCCTCCATTGGGCTGCTTCGATGGGCGATGTTGACATTATCAAGCAGCTTTTCCAGTTCAATGCTCAGCCCGATTCGAGGAACGTGCGGGGTGAGACGCCGCTCATGAGGGCGGTCACGTTCACCAACTGCTACGATAAACAAACCTTTCCTGTCGTGCTCAAGGAGCTCTTCCACACAATCAACATCCGCGACCTGTCAGGTTGTACCGCCATTCATCATGCGGCTATTCTTAAAGGCGGTCGCGTCCACAGTCCAACGTGTTCGCGGTATTATCTCGACAACATCCTCAATAGGCTGCAGGAGACACAACATGACCCAAACTTTGTCCAGCAGCTTCTCGACGCCCAGGATAATGATGGCAACACAGCTGTTCATCTTGCTGCGCAGCGCGGTTCGAGCAAATGCATTCGTGCCCTCCTGGGCCGTGGTGCCAGCACCGACATTGCCAATAACGAGGGCATGATTGCTGCAGATTTGATCAAGGAGCTCAATGCCAGTAAGAAGTTGCGTTCTGTGCCGCAGAGATCATCCTCTCCATTTGCACCCGAGTCGGCTAGGAGACAGGTTTCATTCCGAGATGCGTTGGCGGGTGATGTCGGCGCCATGACCATTGGCGCGGCCAACAGCCACAGCAACAAGATGACAGCCAGCCTCAAGTCGGAGGCCGCCCTTACCGTGCAGAACCGAATCACACCTCTGGTCTTTGAGAAGTTCCACGATCTGGCCAGGTCATATGAGGATGAGTTTACGATAAAAGACGAAGCCGAGCGCGAAGCCACCCGAATCTTGGCGAACGCACAAGCAGAGCACGCCTCTTTAACAAGCAAGCTTGCGGAACTGGGATCGCAGCTATTACCGCCAGAGCAGGCTTTTGGCATTGACGGTGAACTCGAAACAGTCACCGGCAAGGTCAAGGCAGTTGTTTCCACATTGAACCGTCTTCATGTTGAAGGCCTAGTGGAGCGGGAGCTGGACGCAAGCATGAACGGCGATTCCAACGGGAATACCAACAGCATTGAGGAGAGGCTCGCTTTGGCCAATGAGCTCCGCTACCTCCTAGGCGAGCAGCAGATGGCAGAGACGGAGTACATTGAGGCACTCAGCATGGTGGGCACGGGCGAGAAGATCGACCAATACCGGCGACTGCTCAAGAACTGTCTGGGTCCTTTGGCAGAAAACCTCGATGATAACCTGGAGGAGCTTGTTGCTATTATGGAAGAAGAGGTTTCAGATGGCATGGTGAATAGTACTGCCAACGGCCAATCATCGGTAACAAATGGCCTGGTGGGTGGCGAGACGATGGACCTTGCGCCACCAACATCGGCTCTGTAGAGCAAGGCCGGAACTTTAGCCTTGTGCCACACGCCTCCGCTACAATTGCCTGATGCTGGCGACTTTCCAAGCCGTGTTGGTCCTGCGTCGTTTGGTTCACCGAACTGGAGGTCTTCATCGCCTCTTGCCTGGGTCGATCTGTCGCCAGGATTCTCACCAGTGTCTTCTCGGGGTTCGCCCATGACTTCGCCACCGTCGCAGCTTGTAGAGAAATGTGTCACGTCTAGCTGTCGGGGCGCAGCTTGATATTTTGGTGTTTTGCCTAGGGACTAGAATCCTTACTGTCTGCAGTCATGGTATGATCTTGTACTGTACGATGACTTACTTCATTTCATTTGTGTTTTTATCCCCTCTTTTTCTTTCCTGCTACTTAATAGGATTCTACATGGGGATTATGAGGCGTTCAGGTGACCTATTTTTGGGGGGACAAACAAGTCGCTAGTTCACTTTGTAGAAGTATAGTATAAATACCTTCAGCGAACCACGGTACGCTTTCTCGTCAACCAGATCATATGCCCCGACCTTTGCAACCCCGAGCAGCGTTGTTGACTTTCCGCCTGTGTGAAAATACTAGCCTAATCCGACTTCTCCTATGTTTGATTGCAGAGCGAAACATAGGACTGTCAGTAAGGGGATTGATTAGTTGTGGCATGCCATACCTCTTTTAGCCGTGCCCCAAAACTGTAGTCGGCGGGATAAATAAGGTAGCTTGATGACATTACGATCGACACCGTGGATTAAACATGGTAAACCTGGACAGATCAGCATGGCCAGGCTAAGTAATGTATCCATCAAATTAGTTGCGATGGAAGGTTGCAACCAAAGGGACTAAATCATGGATATGGCTAGCTATCCATTTTGTACCTTCTTTGGGATGTCGAGCTTAGTTTTGGACATCCTTGTCGTAAGATCAGAGATGAAATGGATGCAAGGACTTATAAATGCTAGTTAGTATAACTACATTAACTTGAGTGGATTACTAAGATATCTAAAAGTAAGTGAGAGGTATGTAAGGTAGGCAACACACTCCGAGTCTGACCCGGAAAGCTGACTTGAAGAGCCGCAACGGGTGAGACCAAACACGGTAGTCATCATCAGGTTGCATAAAAAAAAAGCCGACGATGGTTTCGTTTCTTTTTTTCATTTTTATTTTTATTTTCCCCCTCCAAAGATGAGAATTACCGTGCAAGGGTTTTCCTCCTCGTAAGTCCTCCAGTCAGGAAACGCTCACTGGATTTGCGGATTTTGAATCCTTCCGATTGAGAATTACAGCGAGGCAAGCAGTGGGATTGGCTTCGATCAAAGTAAGCATGCGGCAAGGATGGCCTTGTAATATTTTTTCGCCGTAGTTTGATGCACCTACCTTACCTACCTAGGCTGTTGCTGCCCTCCCCCCTCGCCTGGTCTCTCCCGTATTTTGACCTGTAAGGATAGTGGAAAATTTCGGGTTACAAATCGAAAGAACGACCACGCTTTTTGGTACTACCGAGCTGGCTGGGAAAAGACTAATAGTAGGAAAGGAGTAACGGGAAGATGAAGCATGAGTAAATGGCGTCAATGGAATGCAGGAGAGGATGGGAAAAATGGAACACAAGAAGAAAAAAAGACCAGAACCTAAGGAAGCTTGGATTGCTCTTGTCGCAGAAACATCTTGGCAAATTCAAAAGGTTAGATAGAGAAATAAGCGTATCATGCAAAAAAAAAAAAAAAAAAAAAAAAAAAAAAAAAAAATCCAAGCGGTGGGCGGTTATTGTTCTTGTTGGACGACCTAACGGTTCGAGCTGTCGCGTAATTTTGACGACTGCTTCCGTCGAATTGCTTACTGTACTGGGCGACGGGGGTTCTTGGCAAAAGTCAACCGTGGCCGAAAGAGGAGAAGTGATCTGCAAACCATCTGCACACCATCTGCATAGCATAGCATACCTGTCTATGGATAGACAGGTGATAGCAACCAATCGGGGTAACAATCCATGGATATTGGTTCTCTTGGGTCCTGGGGGATTTGTCTGCATATGCATGGATACCTGATGCGCAAAGGTATTTTGGTTGTCGTTCGTGACAAAATACGGTCTCGTCTTTGGTTGGTGCCTGATTTGCAGAACAAGACAAAAAACAGACCCCAACACAACCCCACTCGAATGTGTAGTTACTCGGTTGTCTGGTTGCAGGTGCCGTCTGCCGCTTTTTTTTTTTACTGTAGGGATCATGTATGGCTCGCGGATCTTGTAGGGCTGAGGGGCTGAAAGAGAAAAGAGCCGGCTGGGCGACATGGTTGGCTAGCAGCTGCTGCCGTCCCTTAGCTAAAAAAAAAAACCGAGGTGAGGAATTGGAGGGGCAAAAAGTCGCAAAAGAAAGCTGAAAAGAAAAAGAAAAAGAACAACAACAAAGTTCGAATCGCCACGAGAACAAGTCTTGCAAGGGACGCATCAGCAGTGGCAAATTGAGGAGGCGTTCGTAAAGATGTTTTTCTACTGTCAATTGGTCATTCAACGAGAGGAACGCCGTATTCTAGAAATAGTCCTAGTTCTCGAAGAAAAAGAAAAAAACAGGATCCACGTCTTTTATTTCGCAATCGGAATCGCAATCGCGATGCTTACTTTGTTTGTGATTAAAAGGTAACGTATGGTCTGACAAGCGGGTAGGTATTGTAGGTACTCCGTAGTTGTAGGTAATCCAAGTCAGATGCAGCCAGCCACGACTTTGGTTTACAACATTGTCTACCGGTACTCACTACAGTATAGCTGTACTTAGCGGTACCCCCGTAAGCGCCATTCTTTGCAAAACTCGACGCCAATCAGGGTCGGGACCGACAATCTATGCACAAAGATCGCCATTACCAAATGCTTCCTTTTTTTTTTTTTTTTTGCCCTGCGCCGTTTGCTTCTTCAGACATAGAGAAGTGTAGATTTGGCGGTGAAGGACAAGCTTGGGTTCGCCAACTCAGGTCACCAGCAAGCAGCAAGCCATACCGCGGCGGGTTTCGCACATGTCATGCCTGCCCTGGATAACAATCAGCGGGCAGAGCGGGGCGTGGACCCAGCAGGAGAGGTAGTCATCTGACTTTATTGTTCTTGAAGTCCGATGGTAGCAATGAAGATGAGAATGAATGGTAAGATAGGTAGCTAGGTAGTTAGGCATTCAACTTGTTAAGGATATTTGTTTGCATTTTTTCTTTTCTTTTTCTTCTCATAAATCCCTAGTGCCAGATCCAGTTGCGCCGTATGAAAATGTGCGAATAGTGGAACCGAATCCTGCGCGACCAGTCTATCCTCCGCGTGAGACAAATTTAATTAAGCTGAACGGATACTACGAAATTGGAACTTGGGTTCCTACCTAGCATGTCTACCTACCAGGGGTACAGTACAGTACAGTACAGTATTACAGAATTAAATCAATTACACAGATACAGCCTTAGAAGGCTAGAAAAACCCCTCCTGGCAACCTGGGTAGGGACCAGGTAGCAGCCCAAGATTTTGATCCTGTGGTTGAGGTTGGTCGGTTGCTTGTCATCATCACTCCGCGTGGTGATCCGGTGCTTCACCGAGCGCAACCAAATAAACCCCACATCATTGTCTCTTGGTGGATTATTATTCCTTGCATGTTGACAAGGAACCAACGATTGTATGGTATTGGATCGGAAGGCTTTCAGTCCATGTCTTATTTTGATTCTCACCTCTTCTTCCTCTTCCACTCCTACCCTCTTTTCTGGATTTTTTTATCCCTGATTCTCTCTCCGTCGTGTTCTTGGTCGTGTCTCGCAGATTAAGTGGATGAGCGCCCGCTCACACCTACCCTGGTGGCCTGTACTGGACGTAGACTGGATCACTGTCAGCTTAGCAGCTTAGTTCCAAATGGCGTCGGGCCCCTCGTCATCATAGGATAGGTCACGTTTGCAAAATTCCTGCCCATGTCATGGTTGTATTTGTTGGTCTGCAATCTAACTCTTTCCATCCCTTTTGTTCACTAACCTGGCTAAGCCAAGCCATAACGACCAGCCCTACCATCTCTTGGCGCACCTGGCTCTGCGTAAGTTGAGAGAGGCGGCCAGCCACTGCGTCCATAAGTTAGACAAAGGTTGCTTTCGTTAGCAAGGGTATTTATCATAACATGAGTATTTATTTGAAGACGCCCATCTGCTCGCTCGCTCTTGATGTTCTCATTTAGTCACCATCACCCATGACACACAGTCTTGTGCAATTTGAACCGGGCTTGTTTTTCTTGACCTCGATCGATGTTTTCCCCACGAAGCCCAAGGCTGCTGCTTCCTACCCAAAACTAGGCACCTACCAAAGACAGTGGGGTACTGTACCTGCGCCTCAACATTGCACCGCTGACACTTGGTACACCCATTACCAACCAAACACTTCAATCGACCTGTCACACCACACCAAACCGAGTTTCTATTCTACCGCATGGTTATGCGCGCGCTTGTTGCCTCTATTATTGCTTAGTGGTGATTGTGGGACTCCTGGTACGGTATTGATATTTTACATCTCTTCGCCCCTTACACGCAGTCGGCAAAGTGTTTGCTAGCGTACTGATTCTGCCACACACATCATTCAGCACTCGCATCTCGATTTAGAGACCACGCCTCCGGGATTTTGCCCACGCTTGGCATTTTAAAGTTTATTTTTTTGTCCTTCTGTTTTTTTTCTTCTTCTTTTCTTTTATTTACTATCTTATAAATTTTTAGCACTGGTTTCACAAAAACCCGAATGCTGTTCCTGTTACGGCGTCAAACTCAGCTCTCCGTTTAGGTGATCGCTTGGCTTGTTTTGCTTACCCGGTTGCGTTGGAGGCCCCTTCCTAGGCAATTGGGTCCACAGCTTCCGAGCGATTACGGGCAAATTTGATCTCAAAAAGACACAACTGGAGACTTGTTGGTCGGACATGTCGCCCTTCTTGCAGGGTTCGGAACCGCTCTCGCTCACCCTCAGAACCCGAGGTACGAAATCTACAAGCGAGAGCAGCCTCAATCTCACATCGCCCCCTGACAACACGAATGTGGAAGTTGCTACAACAGCGGGTCATGTTGGGGTTCGGCGTCTCATTCAGCACGCAGTGGATTCAAATATATATACGCCTGCTCTCCTTGCAGTAGCAGCAGTGACAACGGTCATCGTCTTACTGCGTATTGCCAAGAATAGAAACAGGTCTCTTCTCTGGTCTTACACCCCGATAAAGAGCCAGGCAGTGGTCACGAGAAAAACAAGTCAAACTGCAAGTGTCAGCGGGCGAGAACTATACCCGGAAGTCGAGCGTCCCTCGAAGAATTATACGCAAAACGACCTAGCGGAGTGTGTTACTGTCATTTCTGCCAGTAGCGGCAGTAGCTGTGCGTCAAACGGTGCCAGAAACCCATTACCGGCCGCAGATCTGACGTCGCTTCTATTCAGCCAAGCGCAGGGTGCCGGCGACTACACCCTCAACCAAGTACCCATATCCTCACCCACACCCTTCACCTTATCCGCCTGGCCTAAGCTGCAGCTGTGCCGCCAGGATCGTCCCTGGATACCCCAGTCAGAGTCTCCCCAGCAGCAGCATCCCGATCTACAGCTGCTAGCCAGCCGTTTCATGCCGCCTGGCCGCCCGGTAGCCAGTGACGGCAGCAACGGTATGCCTCTCTGGGAAGAACTACAGCGACCCCAACGCCAGTCACGTGGAGTCAGCATTACGCTCAACCCGGATAGTGACGCTGCTTGTCTCCCGCCGCCTGTACACCCGTCAGATGACATTTCGCGCCAGCAACTTTCCCCCAGTGCGTCTGCTGTGGATAATGCCTCGGTTAGCGCGTCAATTGCGCTCCCTTCCCAGTCATCGTCGTCCTTGTCGGCTTCATCCGTTCGGACAGATGGGGCCTCTGGTAGAAGAACCATGGACGGCGGCGACACGAGCTGGCGGGAAGCTTCACCATCTTCCTCATATCCTGGTGATGATGCAGCACACGGAGAAAGTACCGCGCTCGATTCTTCTACAAGCTCGATGATCCCTCCTTTAATACGACCCCAACATTCGACCTCGGGCAACTCGGTCTTGGCAGCACAAACCAGGGCTCCCGCCGACTCCAACAACCCAACTCCTCGCCAGATTCCGAGCCGACCACTTGTTGCCCCGCCCCTGTTATCATTGAACACGAGTGATGCTCCGACAGTGTTCTCTTTTGAACATCGACGAAAAGCTTATGCAGCATCCATACCGCCAGAGCTTGACAGTGGCGGCAGTGGTATTGACCGGTTGGCATTCATATACCAAGACGATAAGCCATTCCACGTGGCTACCGAGTCCGAAAGCCCGTTTGGGTCAGAGCTCAGCTCGGCCGCTTCGGGCTCATTGTCCCGCGCATCGTCAGCAACCTCACCGGGAACGATATCAGTTGCGTTCAAGGGCTCGTCCTCTTTGATGCCTGGTAATCCCGGTAGCTTGCAGCTCAAGACAGACGCATCTACAAGGGATCCAACTCACGCAAGACCGACGCCGATTCCTTTGAAAAGGGGTGGAAACAACATGTGGTTTACACATGAGTCGATAGCTGCAAATGACATTCGCCAAGGCGGCCCATCGTCATTTCCACCCACTTCACCTCTCCTTCCGCCACCGCCGCCCGGCTCCGATAACTATGAATTTGACCTAACGTCCCCCGCGTATCTGCATAGCCATATGGATGATGCAGAGGATCATGACGACGACGAGGTTGCGAATGAGCATGATGATATGTCACAGCAAGATGACGTACCAATATGGATGAGGCATACACGCTCTTTTGGTGGTGGCGTCTGCCTTGCCTGTCTTGCAAACGGTGGCGGCTTTTATGGCGAGAATGTTCCTTTAGAGGATCGCAGACCGCGATAGTTAAATTGTGGTCTAACTTTACAAGGCACAAAACTAGATATTTAGTGTTGAGTTGGGGAAGTCAGTGTCGTCACAATACGCTGCTCATGGAGGATGGGTACCGTCTTGACAGTGCTGCATGGTAAAGCCATGGCCTCAGACCGGGATTTTCATTCCTTGTCGAAAGGCCCTTTCAGACCCTTAAAGGGCCGCACCCAATCCTCCATTACCGACGCTTTACCTGCTGTCGAGCTCAACAAACCAAGGTGTAGTTTTGGTCCGAGTTGGCATTACTTGCTTAATTCACGTTTTACGTGATATTCCCCCTCTTTTGCACGGCTCGTTGCTGTGTATCTTGAACTTCATATTTTCTTTTATTTATACTTCTTAGCTATCTCATCTGGCGCTTTGTTCTGTTACCCCCTTTTCCCCCTAGTTATCTGAATGAGGCTTGTATATTATAACGGCCAACGAGACCACGATTTTCCTTTTACCAAAACTTTCCTATTACTCGCTGGATTACATAGTTCTTCAGCTGCCACATATTAGTTTCTGCTCTATTACATAAAAAATTATAGATTCTTCAGACGTTTTCTCAATCAACCATCATCTGCCTCTTATTCGGAGCATTTAATAACCATGGAGCCCATGCCCTCCTTTTTGCCCCAGCCCCGATGTGCGTCACGTACTTGGTCAAGGTTCCACTTGGCCTTTATGGGCACGGTTATTTTACCCGTGCGGCATAAGTCCATCAGGGTTTCGAGGTCTGGACGGAAATCCTTGTGGTCGCGTTCAATGTAGTAGAATATAGTGCGGCGATTGTCTCCGATAAAGCGCTTGAGATTTTTGGCTACTAGTTTGACGATTTGGGGGACCTGACTGGGAAGCTTTCTCTGGTCGACAACTACACCAACCTTCCCTGACTCCTTCTCAGATTGAGACGAAGACGAAGGCAGCAGGTTCTGGTTCCCCCCATACCCGACCAGCACCGACGGGCGGGTTGTGGCGAGGATCGAGTACGACTCCTCCCAGCTCTGAAATCCCAAGGGGTCGAAGACGGCGTCGACGCCGCCCTGCGCCTGCATGGCGTCGATCCAACCTTTGTTCGTATAGACGAATGGGGTCACGCCAAGGCCTACAAGACTCTCATGGTTGCGGTCAGACGCCGTGCCAAAAACGGAGGCGCCACGTAGCAGGCACAGAGTTGCGACAGCGTAGCCGACGGCGCCGCTGAGGCCATGCACGAAGATGCCGTGGCCGGGCCGCACGCAAGCGGCGTGCTCGACCATGCCGTACGCCGTGTTCCAGTCCAGGGTCAGGGCGGTGGCGACGGCCGGCTCGATTCCCTCATGTACGCGGATGAGGTATCTTTCTGGGATGTTGACGCGTTCGGCTTCCGAGTCGTAGACGGTCAGGGCCGTGACCAGGGTGCCCTGCTCCCAGTCCGTGTTGGGGAGGCCGCTCGAGCGAGGCCCGGCACAGACGACGCGGCCGACCATGCAGTAGCCGGGCGTGAGAGGGGCCGGACGCTGCATGGGGTAGATGCCACGAGCCATTGCGACGTCGGCGCCGGAGAAGCCCGAGTAGAGAACCTGAACCTGGACGTGGGAGGCCGGTGGGGGTGGGAGAGTCGTGGTGACGATGGTCAGGGACTCGGACGGGTCGGAGCTGAACTTTGTAACAACGACCTTGCGGATGGTGATAGGTTCTGGAGTTGGTGGTGACGACATGTTAAAGATTTGAGAGTGGGATATACGTGGTCAGGATTCAATATGGCTGTCCGAGATGGTCAATCGAGAAGTCGATGCTTTGGATGCCGAGAAAAGAAAAAAACATGTTTGAGTGCGAGATGAAGACTCGCTTTAATTTATACATTCCCAGAAAAGTCATATATGCACACAGAAGTAGCTGAAAAAAATCTTCGTCAACTGTCCTGGTTCTTCGGCAGGGCTGAGCTCTACGCTGTTTGGGACCATCCTCGAGAGCGGCTTGGACAGACTGTTGCAGCCGACCGCACAATTGTCGTATACATTCACGGCTGCACGACGCGCAATGACTTAGTTCTAGTCCTAATCTGGGGCGTCAACGTCACTTGAATTTAGAGCTAGCTCTTCTCGATAGTATGCACACGCAGCTAACAACAGGTTCAGTTGGTCCGATGCAGTCGCTCATCGGGACAAAAGTGGTTGAGTTGCCTCACTCCTGGAATCTGCGGCTAGACAGGCTTGACATCCTTTTTTTTGCAGTTTCGAGGGGACCATCGGCGCAAATATTAAGCCGGAGCTAACGAAGAGGTTTTCTAGGCAGGTCCAATCAATGGGTTCGAGCACACGCGGGCGCGGGGTATCCAATGGTCCGTTGAAGGCCGCTAGGACGGCGCGCTCACTCACTTGGGAAAAACCTCACATGGCTGGCTGGTGAAGGTCACAAATAGTGCAGTTAGTCTCTCCGACAGGCGAGCCGAGTAAAACGACTCGTTCCGGAGTCTCATAACTGGCCTCTTTTATCTCCGATACACGGCGGTGCATGAAAGAGATGTCCCCGTCGTCGCCGCACAAAGGCCGCATACAAGCCACCTGCAGCATAAACGGCCACGACACTGATGACGATGGGCCATTGGAATTGATCCGGTCGGGAGAATATAATAGTGGACGCATATGAAAGCAGCTCAAATAGGTTCTGGAACGACGCCTCGACAGTGGAGAAGGTGCCGCGATATTCCGATTCGACCTCCTTCATTGCCGTGTTAGCATCGCAACAAAGAGAAGAAGAACAAAAAAGTGCCTGAATCCCGAGAAGAAAAAAGTATAGGCTTGCTGATCAACTTACGTCTTGGATGATGTTCTGAGCGCACAAGTCATAGCCCCAGAGTCCGATTCGACTGAGAGCAACGGTAACGACAAGCCCAGTCGCAGAAGCTATACTGTTGGTGCCCTTACCAGAAACGTCTGTAAAAAACCATGCGACACCGGCGGCGAGCCAGGCCATCTGCCAGCACAGACTCCAAATCCCTCCTCTGACTATGCCGATGCGCTTCATCAGGCGAGGCGCAATCCACGTGGCGCTCAACTCGAACAAGGTGCTCACGGTGCGGGCGACTCCGACGTGCAACGAGCTATAGCCGACCGATACCAGGTAGGTGATCATCTGGCCCGAGAATGATAGCACAGTCAAGTAGAGCAGCGCAAGTGAAAAGGACGGCAGGAAGGCTGGGTGGCCAAAGTAAAAGGGGAACGAGTCGATGGGGAGGACACGATGCGCCAGGGATCTCATCCAGGATAAGGCAGGGGACCTATTCGAGGCCGATGCCCTTGATTGCGCTGGCGCGTTTCCATCATCTCTTTGGACAGCAAGAGCTGGTACATGTTTGTAGACCTGCGGCGAATTTTAGTGAGGTAGCACGGTAGGTAGTTAGCATTGTCGTGCATTTATTTTTGTTTAGTGAGTCAGAGAGAAAGAGAGAGAGAGGAAATGTGTCACCTGAGCGATGCAGATATATTCAACCGCCACCGACAAGATGTTCATCGCCAGGGTGGTCCAGATGGCGACAAGAGTTGATGCGGCAGCAACTGCTGAAATGATTAGTGGTCCCACTAGCTTGCAAAAGAGATCGATCCTACGTATCCTCGCGTTCAAAACTGCTCAACGCAACGCAACCACCGAGTCAGCATAAAACTGTGATGTGTTTCAGGGCTTGATTGTTTCCGAGGGACAAAAACTAACTTCGCCGTGTTGATTCGTTCCCCTCGGTTATGACGACTACCCAGTCTCTCTCGACCGACACAAGATTCATGACGGAGCATAGCTTTTCGACGCAAGCCAGCACCACAGTCAGGGCAAAGAGGCCATCCCCAAGACCGCGGGAGGAGGAGGAGTCCATCATCCAATGACCCCGCAATTCCAGAGCCCAGAACAGACCACAGCTAAAAGCAACGGCCAGACGCTGACCGACGATGGAGACGCGCACAACGGTTAGGCGATCGCCACGGTCAATCCACGACCCAATCGACTGACCGAAAACAATGGCGGCGCCGCTCCGAACAAGAGCGTAAACAGACATGGGCAGCAGCGTGTTAGGGAAAATGGATGCCAGGAAGAGCACAGCGGCGAACTCAAAGAGTCGAGAGTTCCACGTAGAGAGGAAATGCGACACGTACAGCCGCAGCTCGAGCGATCGAGGTACTGCATCGCGAAATCTGATAGGTGGCGGATCTAGATCAATCACCTCGGCCGTCATGTTAGGCTCGATTGCCATGGGTTGCGTGTCCCTAGAGGCCATGATTGGGAAAGAGTGAAGAGCCCAAAACAAAGGACTTTGTAGTGATTGATCGTGATGTTTGAATCGCCAAGAACGAAATGCTGCCCCCCCCTCCAGTATTGAACATGCCTAAACCGCCCTAAAGTCTCCACTGAAAATAACAATCGCCCAAACAGCACTCACAATGGTTCCCTGAATGGGGGTCGATTATTCGACACTTCTTTTTGCCTCCACTGTAAATCCCAACCCACCTCCAATTGCCAAAGCAAAATAGTAGAAAAAGTCCATAGTAAACCAGAACAAAAATAACCCACCCCCCAATTCAAAGCCAGACAAGTTTCCAGTCTAGGGTGACGGGAAGATAACTTTGATTGTGAAATTCTTTTGCAACGGCTCGTTCTTTGGTTCAAAATGATATCCGCGCAGTCCTGGATGTGATTGACCCTCGTCCTATCCAAGCTGGCATGGACACCTGGTGCCCTTAATAGATGCGCGAAACTGGTTGCGCCAGAGAAATATACAATGTGACAACTGATGTCGCATGGTAAGGTAGACAGCTTTCCCTGGCGCAACAAGCATCCCTAGTTCCGTTTGCGTTGATTGATCGTCTCCAGGTTTGGTCCTTTTGTGACGCCATCTGTAGCGAGAACCTCCCGTGGCCCCCCGTCTCCTCGTCGATGAGAACAACCATGTACCGTTCTCAGCTGCTCCTCGGATCTTTCCGACGCTTGGCCAGATTGTACCGTAGAAAAAGGTCCAACGCCCCGACAGTGACGAGTATCGCGACTATATTTATAACCAGCAACCAGAAAATGCGACGCCACAGCTGCTTCCGCGACGATTCGTTGCCGCCCACAACGTCCTCCCTAATTGTAGGTAGTCGTAGGTGGCTCGAGGGGATTCTCTTGTAATTCATTTCAACTTGTCGCTATAGGGGGATTTTGAAGACCCAGGATGAAAGGTTTGAAGAGGTTTGCGGTTTAAGTTTGGAATTAAAGGTGGTTAGGTAGGTATGTAGTTATGTATTACACTAAAACTAGATCTCTAGCTCCAGTAGTAATAAGGTTCAACTATCCTCTTGATTAGTTGCCGCTGATGGGCACTAGGGCTGTCCTCCGGCTATTAGTCCGACGTACCTTGTTTAAAAATAAAGTGGTATTAGAACTTTTACCTCCTGGTACGGATCGAGATGGAGGTTCAGGGAGAGAGGGACGGGTATGTTTTGCTACATCTTCTGACAACATCATACACTTGAGGCATGCTTTGCGAGTGTACCACCCGGCAGCTTTTTCCTATTTCGAGAGACAAAAGTAGCTACTCAGCGGCTACTTATAATAAATACACTGCAAGTTCTTGTGGGACCCCTTTGGTAAATTTTAACCTTCCAAGGTTTCACTCCCCGCTTGGGGGAAGCCCGATGTCATGAAACACCGGTTTGTAAACCTTTCTTGTTTCTTTTTCATACTAAACTCACCTTTTCACCCTTTCACTCTTGCCCTGCGGGTCAGTTGGATAATACAAATGCATAGTTTTTATTGAGTGGCTTAGCGTCCTCTCCAGCGATTCCGCCTTTTAAATGAAAATTCTCCATCTAGCTGATGCTGAAGAAAGAGCCCGGAGAGCGAAGTCCTATTACCGCACAACGCGTTCGCAATATCGTCACTGAGGTTGTCTGGCTGTTGTGAAATGCAAGAACACTACCGGAGCATTGTCTTGCGGCACAATCCGAAGCCAGAAGACATAATAGGGTCCTATACGCGGTATTTTCAACGCTGGCCCTTAACATCGCAGCCAGCAGCCGTCCAACCTGCCTGAGTCTCATAGCTATGGTGCGCAAGCCTTTAGGTCCTGTTCCCTAGAACAGCCGACATTCCCATAACCGGCGTCTTGCATAGCCGATGCGTTTTTGGACATGCCCGTCGCCGACAGTCACGATGGAAGTGGTACCGGGGCCGTAAGGTCCATAATCGCTGCCGGTTGCATCTTCGTTCCTTGAGAAAATTGCTAGGTCTTAGATCTAGTCACACGACCAACTCTGCAAATCTAAATTAGAATTGCGTCGTGCTTTATTGCAGCGAGCGCGCCAGTCATATGGTACGACGTCGTTTGTTCCCGAGTCGTTGCAAATTGGCTGGAACATCAAGGTAGTTTCAATGGTAATATGACATGTCTCCACAGATTTCACCTGAAACTTCCAAAGTTATGAAATTCAGCATTTACAGGCACTCGGACTCTAGCTGACAAGTGGTACATTACCAACTGACACGTTTTTAGCTACCACGTGGGATCTAGACCAAACCTTCAAGTGTTAGCTGCTCTTCGCTGCAAGATCGCCTGCAGATTAAACAACCCTAATTTTATCAGCATGAGTGTTATACCGCGGTACGTTTATTAAATTCTATTTACGGGGTGTAGTCATTAACACCAGACATTTTGTAATGGTAGTAGTAAACCTGGCTTGGTTACAGGTACGCGCGGCATGTACGCTAAACTGATAGAAGCTAGTGATATAGCTCACAACCAGAGTCAGATGATACGTAACAGAGGTTTGGATGTTAACACAACTAAAAAAAAATATATATATATAAATACAACCAAAACACCAATGTAGAGTCTTTGTCTTAACTTCTCATTCATCACTAAACCATTATTTCTCTCATCAAAAACTACAACAAAAAAAACAAACACACATACCTCGCAAACTGCCAGCCAAAATGCGTCCTTTCACTATCTTCGTCCAACTTACCGCTCTTACCTGCGGCGTTGCAAGTCTGGCCCCGGGAGAGGGATTGGCTGCTATTGCCATCCGCGACGACGGTTGCAAAGGCGCCTATAAAAACAACCCTTGTTGTTTTGCAGACAGAGATTTGGAATGCGCTGCAGCGGTGAGTTTTATCTAGTGCTACAGAAAGTGAAATTATTGCTAATAGGATGATAGTGTGGAAAACTCAAATATAACGGCTGCAACGACGACCAGACCTGCAAATGTGTTCCTTATTAATACATGAGGGTTGAGCTTGGTCACTTTTATAATAACAACAAAAGATGGACCAATGTTTGTTTTTAATTGTATAGTTAGGGTAGAAGCAGTTCTGGAAACTGGTGCTTTCTATTAGGGTAAATCTTAGATAAATCCGGCATTTAATACCTATGCTATTCCGGTCGCAATTAAAATACTGTATTCCGGGCACTTTCTACCTCCTGGATGTCTGCCAGACTCATTATTATATCAGTGATTTGTTGGCCGCTTTATAACAAGACTATTCGCAGCCATGCAAGATGCCCACACTATTGCCTGGTATTTTTCACATACATAAAACGATAGTGTGACTAATTGATCATGGGCATGTTCACGGTTGAACTTCAGTTACATTCGTCGCAGACGAGGTCATGCTAAGGCTTGCAGCCCCTCTGATTTTATTATGTCACGTCAACCAGAGGGATCGAGCAAAAAACATTTTACGCACCAAATCTGGTTGTTCAGTTTTCTTCGACGTGTCGCGCTTTTGTGGGGTTGAGTTGCAACAAGACTGGGCACCCGTTGGGTGTCTACCTGCCGTATTTGCGTTTGGCCTCCTATGCATAACGTTTTGTACTTCGTACATACCACCACTCCTTTTTTTTTGGCCCCGAATCGCTACCAAAATAGTCAAACACCAAAGATGATCCCATACGCCTGCAGATTCGCCACCACCGTCGAGGGATATCGGGGCTACATTACCGCAATGGCTTGTGCTCAGCCAGAAGAAATCATGATAGTACAGGCTGACAAATGGGGGACAGAGAGAACCGAAACACCAAAGTGTTTAGGCAAACAAACTCCATACATTGAAGAGGGAGAATAATGTAAAAATAAACGAGTAGAGAAGGATTATTGGTGAGTAGGGGGTAGTTATCCCCTCTAAGATCATTTATTGTATAAATGGAAGTTTTTGAGATTGGGAATAGGGGTTGAAACCAAAACACCTGCCTTTTTGACGTGGTTTGGCCAGATTTGGTGTCTCGGTTTGTTTGCTCCCTCCTCTTTGGCTGATTTCCCCAAACCATCAAACCGGGGGATTTCGGGAGAAAAGATAAGCCGGCGGCAAGTTACTGTCGCAGTAGATGACGAGAGACTCAAGTAGCCGGCCTACCGCGGCCTGACAACTTGGTGGATTTAAACAGCATGACTCGAATCCTAGTTAAATACCTGTCTATCAGGTACCCGCCGCAGACTACCTACTCTGTAACTGCCGATGGAGAATAATTACCACGTACCTTAATGCACTAGGATAAGGGAAGATCGCCCGTGAACGTGACGGCCGATCTGTGGAGCAATCAACACTTGTTGCTGCTATTAATAAGGAATCTAGAGAAACCGGTTGTTGTTGAGGGGACGGGGAAAACTGGGTTCGGCTGCTGCTGGTGGAGAAAACACTGGATTGGAGGTAATAGTTTCTCCATGGCGTTGCAGTTTATAGCTAGGCTGGCTGGCGTAGCTAAAAAGATTATACTGGTGAACCTCCTCGAAAGCCAATTCGGAATTGGCAGTACGATCAAGATCGTAACAAGCATTTTTAACGTAGTAGTGGTTGCATGATGGACTGGGTAGACCGCGGGGACGGACGGTGGAGATGATAACAGGTACCATGGTAGGGTAAATTGGCGAGATCACGCTTTCAGCAGCAAGCATACTATGTAGTAAAAGCGGGCTCGTTGTGTTTCATTCTGTCCATATTCGGATTTCTGGCCGTCGGTCGGCCACCGCCGACATACGAAATAAGGGGAAGGTAAACAAACTACTTCACCTATATATTTACCCATCTACGTCGCGTTCCTACTCTCCGAAGTCCTTTGCACCCCCATCGCTTTTGTTACCACGTACAATTTATCAGGGCCAACAATCAACTACCTCGCCCCATCACATTCCCTTTCGATTTGCAAAAAAAATGAAGGTCACCACTATCTTCCTGGACCTGGCTCTGATTGCCACTGCCATGGCGGCCGCTGTTAGCCCCGCCGTCGTCGCTGGGCTCGAAAAGCGAGTGGACTGCAATAAATTTGGCTCAGGTATGCCGGGCCCTTCTATGATTTCGCACAAAGACTAATCTCCTGATACTTTATAGACCCTGTTAACCCTGGGCGGTCCTGCGTTCAGGCCGGTTGTCCGTATTAAACCTTTTCCCTGCCTTTTTTTCGCGTTTATAGTTTCTATTATACTAAATTTATTGTCCTTAGGTTTTGGTCTGACCTCCACATCCTGCTGTAGCTACAAGCAGAACCAGAGCAATGGTATATGCGAGTAAGGTGCTTGTTCACCTGTAAAGGCTACGGCGGGATCGCAAGCCTCTTCTAATTCTACCGCCACCATTTGGTCGAAGAAGCGTGCTCCGTGGCTGTGTTTAGGAAAGAACTCCAGATAGGCATCGCAAAAGATGCAGAATATGACGACACTGTATGAATTGATGGCATAAAGCAATCTCATGTATTTGAGGCCGTTCATGAATGTCATGTGCACTGGCTTGTCCTTGACTCCAAGCGCAAATGTGGCTTCTGGCAACTCCGGAACCCACAATGGTGAACTTTTCAAAGACGTGTAACAAGCTGAGCGTATGGAGGCCAGTGTACTCAATTTCATGGTTTGTCGCGGGTGAATATTTATAATGTTTCTGGGTCAGCAGACTTCAGCCCAAAAAGTCGCTTGGGGAATTGCAACATGCCTGCCAGGTTCCTTTACCCTGTTATTCCAAACGATGATAAGATTGTTTTTGCCCATGGCGTCGAGAGGAATCTGCAGTTGCCTCTATGTACACACCAGAGCGGTCAATACGAGGATAGTCTTGTGCTGGATGGAAAATTGGCAGTCAGTAAACGAGACAGCGAGTTTTGCAGGACAGACAAAAAGTTTCCCATCCAGTTTCGAGGTCAGGTCTGCTGAATGTGTTCCGCAGTTGTCATTTCATGATTTGACTGAACTGCTGTCGAGCTTCCGAAATTATCTCACTGAACAATGACGTAAGCGGATATTATGATCGTCTGTGAAGATGACTGTCAAGCAAAACACATAAGCCTGAAAAAGGTCTTTCATGGCTCCCTCCTCTGAAGACTTAGTGTCTGAGGCTGTGAATGGTTGTCATGATTTGCCTCCCCGCAGCGTGGCCTCTTCCATGGTCAAAAGCCTTGAGTAGCTTTGGGAAACATTTCAAAATTTGATCCTTACCGGTTACAAAGCTATACGGCATGCCAAATTTCTTTGGCGAGTTCAGAGATGTAGGCTTTTGTGGCCGGGTGCTGCCGGAGGCTAGAGGTCTAGGAGCCCTGTGTCTGTGCATTGTCATCTTTGCCTGCAGACGCGAATTGCTAAGCTATTCTTTGGTCATTGTCCCTGATAGTGCCCATCTCCTTGTGGTCAGCAATCCCTTCCAAGAGAGGCATGCTTCAAGTCTCTGCTACTTTCCGAGGGGTCTAGAATTGAAGGCCAGGCTTCTAGTGGCCCATCCTCTACACAAAACCATTGACCTCCCTGCTGGAAATCATTTGGTGGCTAAGGGAGATATAGATAATCCTAGTCTTCATGAACACGATACGAATTATACAGGTCATAATTATTTACGTTTGCTGCTAAGTATGCTTCGGATCGCCATGTTTTGCTGCCTTTCCAGAGATAAAACTAGAAATGCAGTTCTTCACTTATCTTGCAAAAGATAGCCTGGCCTCACCCGGAAACAGAGTCTCCAAAGTCAGGAATCAATACTACACGCAGCTGTATACAAGACGCTTTTTTTCGACTGTGTTTCACGTACAATAGTCCATCGATTCCTTTTCTGTCAGTTCTAACCGCGGAATAGAACCCACTTCGGCATAAAAGTGCCTTTGCAACTCCGCCTCTCCTGGAAAGGGCTCGCAGCATCGTAACACTTCAAAACAGGACGTTTCCGGGCGAAAATACTTCACCCTATGAGCGCGCTTGACCATCCTGCTGCGTAGCAAGGGAGTTCCCGGCCGAACCTCTGAGGATCGTGCTTGTAGAATGGACAGTCAACCCGCGCTGAGATGCTCATCTTGTGGGGGTTTCTGACGTTTTTCATTTTCTTTTTTGGATTTGGATTTGGGTTTGCATATCGACTGATCTTTTCTGAGTATTCAAGGGTTGTCCCATACTTTCTTTTCCAGCAGATCCAATACGTTTAAATACGAGAAATTAGTATTACGGGAAAGTGGACAAAGAGTTTGAGTACAGCGAGAGCAACCTCATGTTCAAACCCAGCTTGCTGACTGGATTTGTCATCTTTCCTGTCAGATGTATCCCCGGCCGAAGACATTGCCAAAGGTTTTGGGTCATTGATTAAGTGATGTTTGCATACATCAATGATTTCGAAAGAAGCTCAATCTGCTGAACAGGATGCAAGAGGAAGATGATAGTTGGCAGATGGGGAGAGAAGGAGCCCCAAAAGGATGGGTTCCTTGGGTGTGTTGAGAGATTCGGGAGGGCTGCAGCGCACTATTTTCAGTTACGAAAACTAGCGAGACATCACACAGTGCTACGATTGGTTAACATCGGAAGCTGCATAGGCTCCATGGAACAGCAAGGGGTCTGCAGACGGCTTATCAGAGACTCAGGGTACTAACTGGGCATCCCGGGTTGTCGTGGCTGTTATCTATAGGCCATGTATGGTCCGAGTGCTGCCCAAAAGACACCAATTGGTGTTATTGGCAGCTGAGTAGTATTCGGATTGGTGAATAAGTGCAAGGTCTTGGGCTGTCGTTCCAACACAAATCATTCTTCGATGGCAACTTCATAGCTCTAAAAGGAGACCCATTGATGGGGTTTCTTGATAAATCACAGGTTTATCTTATTGATTCAAGTCTCAGAACACTGTTTGTGACTGCAGTCACAGATCTTCAATGCTTTCTACTGGAGTACTCCTTTGCACATATATACAAACCACCCTCCATCCAGATCGGCCGTCACACCGAGTGACTCTTGCCATGCACATCTCACTACACCCACCTCCTCAATAAAGCCATCAGCCTGCCCGTCCACGGATACCCAGCCCACGGCGACCCCTCAACGGGCTTGCCACCATCCGCAGTCCAGAAATTGACGGGCTTCGGATCCTGCTTCGCGCTGGGGTCGACCCCGACGTCAATGACGCCGTGCAGGCCGTCCGCCATGCTGCCGCCCAGCAGCGTCAGCTCGATGAAGGGGTTGTCGCCGCCGGCCTGCCCCTGTCTCAGCAAGAAATCGTCGGCGTTCCGGGTCCAGGCCTGCGTGTTGGTGCTGTAGGGGCTTTCGCGCTCGACGGCCTCGATGTTGACGTCGTCAAAGTAGAACTGGCCGACGTGCGAGATGGTGCCGCCCTGGATGGTGTCGTTGGAGAGTTTGGTGGCTCCGTGGTGGACAATGGCTTTTTTTTCGGCTGTTTTAGTTCCATTTCATGTTTTATTTTTCTTTCAATAGGATGGTACTAGGTATTCAAAACGTAGGGGGGGAACATGACAATGATAACTAAACTCACTATGCAGGTGATTGGTCCGTCCGACGTAGTGGCCAGGCACCACCGTCACAAAGCTGGCGGTTCCATCGGCATCGGTGGGCTGCACGCCTCGAAGAGCGGAATTGTTGATCTCCTCTGGGGCGTCCAGCCCAACACCGTTGCCTGTTGCAATGACGCCCGTGTATACGCCCTGGAATTTGTTGCAGTGCCAGCGTCAGCATGCCGTGTCACGTAACCTGCTTAGGACAAAAATTGAACATCGCTCTGGGTGTGACACTCACAGTAGAGTTGCATCCCCACAGTTCGACATAGGCATCTGGAATCGGCTCGCAAGTCGTCACATCGATGACGTTAATGTCGAGGTGCAGCACCACGCCGGGGCTTTCCTCGCGTATGTCGGGCCGGATGACCTCGCCCTGAACCCCTGAAATCCACCACCACCGAAGATTGATCAGCAAATTTTTCGACCTTTTACCACTCTCCTTTCCACATCACATAACCTCCAACTGAAAGTATCAAAACTCACAGAATGGCCCCTCAGTAACCTCAGGATCGAGCACACATCCAGCCCTGGCACTGCCCTGCCTCTTCTGCATGGCCCCTGGAACGGCCTGCAACCCTCTCTCGGAGCGCAAGCCATTGATCTTGGTCATGCGGCGCTCCAGCTCGGCGGCATAGTGACCTCTGGCCTCGAGACGGGCATGGCACTCAGATAAAGTGCGGCGCGCGGGGTTGTTGAGGTGCTCCTGGCGCTCGAGAAACTCGGTGCGGACGTCGGCGCCTGGGTGGGCGAAGACTGCGGCCGAGCTGGCCAGTAGGATGAGGTGGGTTGCTAGTCCGTGTAGCATTTTTTGGTGGTTATATTCGGGGTTACAACAGATAGATAGATGATGCGTGGTGCAGTGGTGGGTGTGACAAGCGATCTGTGGGAGATGAGGCAGACCCGGTTGTGAATGGCGAGATTTGCCTTTTCTTTTCATGTTCCTTTGTACTCTTATGTCGCACAAAAGGATGATGGGCTGCCAAGGAGCCAGTAAGACATGACTGATTTGAATATTCTCGCCAAGTATTCGGTAGAGTACTCGGTAGTTGCTAATTGGTCGTTCTCAACATGGGCGTTTGGTCCTGGATCTACATTGTACCAGACTCCATAGCATATGCGACAGGGGCGGGAAAATTGTTCTCTGGTAGCCCGGATCGGCATTTTGGTAAGGCGGGGGCGGGACGGATCCGGAAGGTCCGGTGAGGTGCTTTTGGGATATAATTGTCCGTTGTGTAATTTCAGGAGAATGCCTGCAGCATATGCACAACCAACCATGGTAGCTTGCATGAATGAGCCGAGGCACTGATGGGAGACATTTCGAGTATCGGCAAATGAACAACCAACCATAGACCCTCTATATGAATGGGCCATGACACCTTATCGAAGTGGCTCTCCCAACTCAGCATTTCTGCAGTTTCGTCATCCCATGATGAATTTTCGTTTTGCCCGGTTGGTGGATTTGAGGGCCATCAACCCCATGAATGAACAATCTGTGACAAGCATTGAGCAATTCAATGCCAACGCGTCTAGAGGAGGGGGTTTCACTCGGTTTGCCAAGAACGTATCCGCCGAAGTTTGACCGCCAACCATACTTTGACAGCGCGCGTCTCCTTCGGAGTGGACCATTATTGACGGCGGCTGTTCGAGTCTTAACAGAGACATTAAGAGCGAATCCTGTTTTGCAAGCCCCTTCGGCAAAAGCCAGCTCACTTCTGCGATATGACTACTGAAGGATGTAGTCAAAGGAGGGCTGCAATTGATTTGTAATTGGTCAAATCTTGATTTTATTTGTGCATCTGACACTTTGGATATCCAAACGAAAAAAAAAGCTGACCTTCCCAACGACCGTAAAGACAAAACAAAACACGAAAACAAAAATGAAAGAAAACACAGCAAACTTCATGCAAACGCTTAACGCCCAATCTTGCTCAGATACGCATCCAACTCCCTTTCAGTCCAATCCCAGACCCTCTCAGCCTCCTTCATATTCTTTGATTTACCCGAGCCCATGTTCGGGCGTCCAACAGGGGAGTAATACTCGCCGCTGTTCGCTTGATCACTGGTGGCGGCCCAGAGCTGATTCTTGGCGCCCTCGGACACTTCGACGAAAAACATCGCAGTGAGGAAGGGCATTATATAACCCCCAACGAAGGGCGAGGTTTTGGTAAAACTCCCCGTGATGGGCGTTTTGACGGTGCCCGGGTGGACGGCCACGGCCTTGATGCTGGGGTGTTTGTGCGCCAGCATGCGCGCGTGCAATATGTTGGCCAGCTTGGAGGCCCCGTAGCCCCAGAAGATGTCGTTGTTGATCCAGATTGGAGACTTCATCTTGGCGCTTTTGAAGATTTCCATGTCGCCGCAGCCGTGCCAGCAGCACATCCACTCGGATATCGATGAGACGTTGACTATGCGCACGTCGACCCTGCCGCCCTCGGACGTCTCCTTCAGGAGCGGGAGCAGCAAGCGGGTGAAGAGCGCGTGGCCCATGTGGTTGGTACCCCATTGCGTCTCGTAGCCGTCCTTTGTCAGCCCGGGCTCCGAGCCGACCACCCCGGCGTTGTTGATCAGGAGATGAAGCTTGTTAGTTTGCGATATGACCTGGTCGGCGGCGCGGATGACGCTTTCGAAAGAGGTCAAGTCCATTTGCACAAACGTCAGCGTGGTTTTGCAGTTCAGCTCATTCGAGACATCCTTGATCGCCTTGAGGGCTTTTTCCTCGTTGCGCGCGCCAATGAAGATGCGCTCCATTCCGGCCTTGGCCAGCTGGACGACGGTCTCCAACCCGAGTCCTCCATTGCCACCTGTGACGAAGGCGACCCTGCCGGACTGCTTGGGGATGTCCTTGGCGGGGTCGAACTTGGGTCCAGAGAAGCCGAACATGACGATGAGTTTTGGTGTTTCTGTTTGTTGTTTGGTTATCCAAGGCCTGTGATACCTTGCTGTTCAGTTATGACTTTACGATTGTGCTTGCAGGCTCTCTATTATGCTTATAAAACGGCGCAGAATTCTTTGAAAAGAAAAGAAAAACTCGAAGCGAGTGCCTTTTGCGAGAAAGATCGAAAACGAGTTTATCTTCTCTTGGCAAGTCAGCTAAAACCGAGAACTCGCTCTTTTCAGACGCGTAGTCGGGCAGAAATTTTTCATCCTCACCTGCTAGCCTGGACGAGCCGGAGCCGGAGCTCTTGGCTACAACATGTTGAAGCCTATGGCCCTGGTTCTGAACAGGGGGTAAAAGTACAAAATGGTCATGATGGGTTGAATTTTGAGATCGACTTCGCTTGATGGTTTCGAATCATGCTCGAATATACCTAGTCAAGATAGGAAGATCACTCATAAACGATAAGAAGGCCGGATCTCCTTGTGGAAAAAAAAAAACTATGCTCGTGTCAATCCGCCGAAGATAGATGGGACGGATCAGGAATTGTCTGCTGCGGTCTCTCGGGATGACGGGCATTCATAAAGTACCGATGGTGTCTGTGTACAGCACAGTCATCCCAACGGTCGGTGTTCGTCTGTTGATTTTGAAACCTTGGTTTATGTAGGAAGTAGCTTAAAATGCAAAAGAAAAAACTTTCGATGATGTGATCCTATCTACAGAGGACATCGACCGTTGCTTCTCCAGATTTCCACGTTGAGGCTGCATTCAATAGACAAGATTGACATATGCTGGCTCCTAAAATAAAATAAAAATGAAATTAAGATGAATACTAATTTTTGAGTTTCTCAACGATGTGACGGTGAAATGTTCGGGATTTGTAGTTTAAGTGACAAACATAGATGCAGTTTGCGAAGCAGTAAAATTTCCATTAGGAAACAGAGAAAGATGTTAGTTAGTGCTTCTTGGCCTAAGTGATAGCTGACAGGCCTCAAGCAACAAGTTGAGATTTCTAGCCACAATTGAGCGATTGCATGGGAATTAAGTTTGCTTCTACGTGAGCGTATGCTACTAAAGCCAGTCTAGAATTAGTTGAGGTATTAGATAACGATCAAAATTCCTACTTAGGTAGGTAATGCCCAACTTAATCGTCAGCAGAAAATCCAGCGAAATGGACATTCCACCGCTAAATTTCAGACCTCGGCTAAGCTGATGAAATCTGATGAACCACGTTGGCCTTTTTTCCCCCCTCTCCGACTTGAGCTTATATTAAACATATTTTCAACCTCAAAAACACAATTCCAATCAAGCGCAAATGCAATTTTCCCTGCAGACTTGCTCCGCTTTTATTATATACAGTTTGTTCTACCAGAGTCTCTACACAGTCGCAATGATCAATCGCGGGGTACAACTTTCCCGTGTCCAAGGAAGATTGCGCACGGAACTTGTGACGCCAACAACACTTCAGGATCTACTATTTTGCTCGTGCAAGTTGCTGACCATGTGAACCTTTTCGACTCATTCCAAGATGTACGGTAATGCACCGAACTTGAGATATCTACCCCAATGTCTGCATAGCCCGGGCCGAGACCTATAAATCAGCCAAAGAAAATGACGCCACTCACGTTGGACTTTGGACCCACAAACAAACACTTCAGCCGATCTTAATTTAACTTGACGTCACGATAGGACAAAACAAAGAACAGACGAATCTGTGGGTAACTGGCATCCCGGCTCCCCATCAAACAAGACGGTTTTAGCTGCACATCAATTCATCCGCGACTACAACATCTCCGGAAGCTTTGCTACGGTGACGGTGCCACTTAGAACTAATATAAGTCCTATCATCACATGCTCTGTAATAGCTCGGGCGGCCAACATTTTAACAAGGGTAAGAAAAGCATGAATCACAATATTTCCCTATTTGCATCAGCCGCCGACGAGAGGGGAGAGTTTTTATAAGATGCTATATCCGATGCGCTCAATATCTATGCTTTGAAAATCAATACCGACCAGCGCCCGAATGTCGCAAATTTTCATCCGTTAGACTACTTGCTGTCTTTGGATGGGAATCACATATAGAGGCGGATTCAATATATAAATGGTGAAGGATATTTGTGGAGTCAAAACAGGTGAAGGATGTTACGATCAAGGTATCGGGGTAACCTGTTCTTATGGTAAAGTACAGTGGGTTGAAGCAATTGAGCGTCTGATTGGGTAACTGGGGTTCTCAATAACTGGGGGTGAAGTTATGATCGTTTTTAAGTAAGTATTGAGGTTAACTAGAGTTTGATTGCTGTTAAGCAATCCTAGAATCGAATCTATTTACATGGTAATGAGCGTGACTTATATAGACTATGTTCCAAGTGTGATTTCTTTTGATTTGTTTAATTTGTGATTTTCAACTGAGATTTTACAAATTATAGAGATCCATTCCCTTGGCCGTTACGTGAGGTTACGTGAGATTCCGTGGCCTTACCTTTAGGTAATCGTTGTTTTACCGGTCGGTATTTCTTTTGGGCGAGTGTCGTTAGGAGGGGTGTGACCCCATTTGGCCTTTTTGGTACCGGCCCAATTATTTGGTCGTAATATTAGGTTTCCTTTCCTTTGGCCAAGTTCTTTTGGCCTTTAAATAGTCTGTATTCCCCTAATCCTTATTTTTGGTTTCGTTCCTTTTTTGTTAATTTTTTTTTTTTTTGCGCTATGTTTAGTCGCGTCGCTAAATTAAAATTTGGTCGTTCGTCGACGGAACGTCGCCACGTTTTTTTTGCGTTTTTTTTTCCTTGTTCCGTGGATATGCTTTTTTATTTTTATTGTAAGTCGCGCGGTATGGTGCGTTACGCTGTTTCGCCGCAAGACTTTTTTCGTTATATTAAATGCCTTCGTGTTAATCGGTCTGGTTGCGACGTATTGGGGGTATTTAACGCCCAATTGCGCAATATCGGTCGGCAGCATTCGAAACTGGATACGGAAATCGAGGCTTTGGAGGAGGATATTTTGGCGGAGCAACAGAAGATTTAGGAAAAGCAATTAAAACTGTTTCGTTTGCGGAAATAAAAGAAATTGTGGTTTGAAAAAATGATGCGAACTGTATTTCGCGGAATTAATGATTTGGAGGAATTGGATCGGGTGGAACGTAAGGAGGTAAAATAGGAGGAGCGTCGGCGATCGGCCGAGGTCCTTTTTAAAATGTCCCTGGAGTCGCTTTTTCCGGATTCCAATTTTGTTTGGGATTCGATTTTCCCGATGGGTTTTTTAAATCCTTCGTTATTAAATAAAATAAATGTTTTTGCGCAATATTCCGTTGGTTAGTTGTTTTTTGGTATTTCCTGCTTTATATTGCATATTAATAATTCCTTTGTAGGTTCGTTTAATGGTATGGTTTCGAGTCTTGGTCGGTCTTTAATTTTTGGGAATGGTAGGTGGTATTTTCTTAGGTCGTCCTTTTTTTTTTGGCTAATTTGCTCGCAAATCCAATTCCTAATAGTATTGGCGGAGCGGTTTCTGGTAATCCTGAAGGTGGTTAAAGGGTTCCCAAGTGTTTTTTTTATGCTTATAGTTTTTCTATTTAATAAGGTATTTTGTTTTGCCGTGGTTTCGTCTGTGGTCGAATATTCGTTTAACGTCGTAGGTTTGTTTTGCGTCGATTTCGATCGTTTTTTGTGTACTGGTGCCGTGTGGTGCCGGTTCCAGTAGTAATACGTAAAATGTGGGGTAAATTTTTATGGTGTTTGGTAATAATAGTTTATAGTTGGTGTCGCTGATTTTTTTATTGATTTTAAAAGGTCCAAGCTTTTTAAAATCGAGTTTGCTGTTAGGTTTTTGTATTTTAATATTGCGTCGAATAAAGTAGACGCTATTTCCCTTTTCGAAGGATGGTCCCTTTATCCGATGCTAATTGGCGTATTTTATTATTCTTTCTCGTACGAATTTTAGTTCCTGCTGGAGTTTTTCGTATAGTTGTCGTAATTCGCTCGTTTGTTTATCGGTTCGCGGTGCCGTAGTCGTGGTTTTTGGTTTTCCATACGCTGTAGGGTTAAATTTATAATTGGTATAGAATGGGGTTGTTTTGGTATTTTCGTTTTTTAAGCTATTATAGGCGAATTGTACTGTGGGTAACAATTATACCCAATTATTTTACTTGTGGTTTATATAGCATTTTAGGTATTATTTTAATATTTAATTGGCTCGTTTTATTTGTCCGTTTATTTGGGGATGGAACGTTATTAATAGCTTGTAATTTATTCCGAATTATTCCATTAGAAATTTCCAAAATTTTAATGTAAAAAGTTTGTTTTTATCCGTAACGATATTTTCTGGAAATCCGTAATTGCTAATAATCATTCGTAGGAATGTGTAAGCGATTTCCTCGGCGTTATTACTTTTTTTATATGGTAGGAAGTAGGCGTATTTAATAAGTTTGTCCACTATAACTAATATACTGTTATATTTCGTTTTTGTAAATGGTTTTTCCGAAGGTGGTAATTTGACGATAAAGTCCATTGTAATAGTTTGCCAGGCCTTGTTGGGGGCTGGTAAAGGTTGCAATAATCCGTAGGGTTTATGTTTTGCGGATTTGTTTTTGGCACAAAGTTTGCAATCCTTGATGGTTTTTCGTACTTTTTATCGTATTCTTTGGAAATTATAGTGTTATTTTAGCCGTTTTTATGTTTTGGAAATTTTTTGGTGTCCGTGGGCTTTGTTTCCGTGGATTTTCCGTATTTTTTCTGGCGTAGTTACCGTGTTTGTTATTATTAGGTTTCGGTGCGTTGGTAAAAGGTTTCCGTTTTCGTCTATCGTAAAAATAACCCGCGTTTCCTTTGGTATTGTGTTTTCGTGGTCTGGTTTCCGGTTGAGGGCGTTAGCCCTGCCGTTTTCTATTCTTTTTCGGTAGATAATTTTAAAATGGAATTTTAATAGGAATTTTAACCATTTAATTTGTCGTTTGTTTAATATTTTGCTAGTGGTGAAATGGGTTAGGTTTTTGTAGTTCGTGTAAACTAATACCTCGTACTTAGTTCCAGATAATTGTGGTTTCCATTTTTCGAATGTTCGAATAATGGCCATAAGTTTTTTATTATGGATTTGGTAGTTTAATTCTGGTCCGTGCAATTTTTGAAAAAAAAGGCATAAGGGTGTAACCGTCCTTTTTCGTTTCGCTGTCCGAATTGTCCTCCGATCGCATAATCCGATACGTCGGTTTCGATTTCGAAAGGTTACGTTGGGTTTGGTATTTTTAGGATGGGTTCCTTAGTTATTGCGTTTCGTAGCTTTTCGAATGCCTGTTATGTTTGTTCCGTCCACCGGAATTTTAGGTCTTTTTTTGTTATATTGGTAAATGGGGTGGCGATCGCATTATATCCTTTAATAAATCTTCTGTAAAAGTTTACGAATCCGAGGAATGCCCGAACGTTTTTTACGTTTTGTGGTCGGGGCTATTCTTTTACGGCTTATATTTTCGAAACTTCCATCCTAATACGTCCAGGAGCGATAATATATCCTAGAAAGTTAATTTGTTTATTGTAAAAGATGCATTTTTCGGATTTAATTAAAAGTTTGGCGTTTTGTAATTTTTGTAGAACTGTATGGACGTATTGTTTATATTCGTTTAATATTTTGGAAAAAATAAGGATGTCGTCCAGGTAAATAATAATAAAAATGTTTAGGCATTCCCTAAAAATATGGTTAATTATGGTTTGGAAGGTTGTTGGGGCGTTGGTAAGGCCGAAAGGCATTACGAGGTATTCGAAATGTCCACGCCTGGTACGAAATGCTATTTTCCACTTTTCGCCTTCCTTTATACGGATCAAATTGTATGCTTTTTTGAGGTTTAATATTATAAACCATTGTACTTGGTAAAGCATATTTCGGAGTTCTCCTATTAATGGGAATGGGTAGCAATTCTTTATGGTAATGTCGTTTAGTTGTTTGTAGTCCACGCATAATCGTAATTTTCCGTTTTTCTTTGGTACGAAAAGGATAGGGTATCCTGCTAACGCTGTCGATGGTTTAATGTATCCTTTTTTAAGGTTTTTTTTTAGGTATTGGTCGAGTACTTCCATCTGTGTGGGGTTTAGACCGTATATTTTGTGAAATTTGGGTTGTATTCCCTCTTTTAATGGTATCTCGTGGTCGAATGGATTGTATTCCGGCAATCCCGTTTCGAATTTTGGGCTAAATAATCGTTCGTATATTCGGTACTCGTCTGGTATATTGTTGGTCTGTTTTTGTTTTGGTATTATGTAATTGGGTCGGTTTTGGCTTGTGGATAGTCGCTTTTTTTCCGATATTGGCTCCGGGGTTGGTCGTCCTCCTTATAGGTACGCCATTTGTTTTAGTCGGTTTATCCGTACCCTACGCTTCCTGTATAAACCTTTCCAAGCAGGAGGTCGTTTAGTGATTAGATGTTTTTTTTATTGGACTTGGCCTGTTGTCCAATCTATCCGGGGATTGCTTTTCCTAAACCAGGGGATTCTTAGGATTATATTTTTGTCCCTTATTTCCGTGATGTCCAAGGTAATTCGTTTTTTTCGTCCGTAATTTTCCATTTAGAGATGTACGGTTTTTATTTCGATAATGCCGTTCCCGTATAAAACTGCCTCTTTTTCCACGGTTTACAATTGGTATGGTTTTTTTTTTTGTTACCAAGGTATCCGTCGTTTTTTTACGATCCTTGGGAATATGTAATTGCCTTATGTTCTATTATCGAAAAATGTTCGTATGGGTTTGCTATTAAGTCGTATATTGAAAAATATATGTTCGTGTTTTATTACCGTATTTTGCGTAGCGTTTAGGGTTTTTGTTTCCGTTCCTTTTTTCGCCGTCCGGTGCCCTATACCGTTTGGTTATCCTAATTTTTTGAATTGTTGGATTCGCGTTGTGGGTCCTTGGTTTTTTTGTTTCGGGGCGTATGGTTGCTTTTTACCTTAACCTGGTTAAATGGGTGCTTTACTGGTACTGGTATCCTGCGTACATTTGTACGTAAAAGAATCATCCTCTGTCTGACACTCGTGTTCACTAAAATCCTGAAGCGCCTCCTCAGTTGTGTCGTCAGTGGGCTTCAAGCATCCTCCACCATTCATGGGTCAGACCCACCTTTGTTAGCGATTCACACCCAAACACACCAATAAGCTTAACAGCTGAAGAATTTTCGCCCTCCGGGCGCCGGTCGTCATGGCCTCACCAGAGGTCTCAAACCGCCGCGCGCGCCCGCAGAGCACGCCGCAGGCTTTGCCGCCGGGCCAGGCCGAGTCGGAACACGTATCTTTCGACACGCGCACCGCTAATGCGCCTGAGCCGGCCGGCCGCGGAAGGTACTCCAGCCTCCCGGCCCTGGCCATCAAAACACTACAGCAGGAGCTGGAAAACGTGGAAACAGTCGGCAACTGGCTCGAAAAGGTTTTTGCAGCCAAGCTCGAAAGCTTACAGGCCCCGGAGGACGCCGCGCTTAGGAGAATTGTTCTCGAACTTGATGATGTGATCAGCGGCTGGTTCCTCAGTCGCACCTTCCCTGAAAAAAAGCGTTCGCGCTCCCCGTCGCGTTCGCCGACCAGTTCCAGCGAAAGGCGCAGCATCTTAATTACAAGGACGGGCACGGCGTCGTCGGCCTCCAAAGGCAAAGGCACGCCCACTAACAAATCGGTCACATGGGCCGAGCGAGCCGCCACGCCACCAGCGGCGGCCCCAACGCGAATTTTAACCCCGGCCACGCGCTCGTACCCGATACGTACGACGCCCGGCAATGCACCTGACAGTTCCGCAGCTCCCTCCCAATCGGGCCGGGACCGCCCCCAAGCCCCGAAACGTTTGACAGAACAGCCGGCCAACCGGATCCTAATCCGCGTAAATGACAAATTGCGGATGGTGACGAGGGAGCCATACGCGGTAACCACCAAATTGGCCGAATTGGTCTCGGTGCCACACAGTGAAATCCCAAACGCCAAACGTACCCCCACGGGCTGGGGTATTACGGTGGCCTTTGAGGAAATACGGCAAAAACTCCTCAACCCCAACGCAATTAAGGCCATTATAAACGCATTGGACGCGCGGGAAATCACTGTCCCGACAACCTGGCACACATACGCCGTCTCTGGAATGCCCCGAACGCTCAATTACCTGGACGGAAAAAAGGACGTACATAATGTAATCCAGGAGGAAATTACCGTGGCAGCAGGCCAGCAGCCAGTCAACTGGCACATTTCCAAATATGGATACGACCCGCATACGGCTAAGGGCACGTGGATAATATCTTTCCTTCAACCCGTAAAGCCTTTTCAGCTTTTTGGAGTGTCGAAACGTGCGCGGAAGGTTGAAAAGTCACGCAAAATTACACACCACCACGATGGCTGCCAGGGATATTGCGAAATACGTCGCTGCGTACGGCAAGCGCGTTGCGGCATATGTGGTGAAGCAAAACATGCGACAGAGGAAGAGCCGTGCAAAGCAGCCCCCAAATGCGTTAACTGCCACGGCCATTTCCCATCCGGACATGAGAATTGCCCTGCCCGACCTTTGGTGGTAAATGGGAAGCTTGAACGACCTTTACAGCGTAAACTAAAGGGGATCCGCAGAATCGGACGTGCCAACCGTGCCGCGATTATCAACGACCGGGCTGAGGCGGCCCGCCGAGAGCCAGCACCTGCAATCCCGGTTCTAAGCACCTCATCGCAGCATTCGCAAACCTCGAGCTCCCGATCGAGCATTTCAAACAAAAGAGCGCGGCCATGCGAGGCGGCAGGGGCGGACATCCGCAACTTCCTGCAGGCCGAACAGGAACGCGTGCACGAAGAAATCGTTTGGGCAGCCGAAATGGAGGAGGACGCAGCGGCTGCCGAACCTTGCCCCGCTGATGTGATAGATTTGGAAGCAACCCATCGATTGATATGACGAAATATTCGTTCGGCAATATGCAGCGGGAACGCCTCGACGTAGTTTGGGCCAACGTAGGCAAAAGGATGGGTGTGCATCTGAGCCTGTTGGAGTTATGCCACCAGAGAGAAGTGGACCTGGTTAACGTCCAAGAGCCATGGTGCGGGCTAAAGACGACTATATAAACGCACCCGGGCTATGATGTTTTTGCGCCAGTGGACGAATGGCACGCGAGCACTTACGAAGCCATGACTGGGTTCCGGCCCCGGGTGCTCACCTACGTCAAGAAGGGGGCAGCCCTAGGGGCCGCACAACGACGGTTACCGCAGGGCCAAAATACGCGGGACGTACTTTGGCTCGAAATTAACGGAATATTGTTTATTAATGTATATAGGGCTCCGGGTATTGAGGCCGCGCTGGAAATGGTATGCAATACCGTGCCAAATGGACCCACGGTGATAGGCGGCGATTTTAACGTAGCGGCTGCTGCATACCAGCCAGGCCGCACAGACGCACGCGGAGGGGATCAACTGACGGCATGGGCGCAAGCCCAGGGCATGCATTTTACAGGAAATATCGGCGTGCCTACCCACCGCGACGGGGGTTTACTGGATATGGTTTTTTCCAACCTCCCCAGCACGGTAACTGTGGTTGACAGTAGTTTTTACACAGGTTCCGACTACGAATCTTTTTATACCACGCTGCGGACGCGCGGCGCCCCCCGCCCGGAGGCGGTTAACGTCTCAGTTAGGGACGACCGGCTACCAAAGTTCGCGGAGCTACTTGCTTTTGGCATGCAAAATATGCCGGACCCGGGATCCGCGGCCGATGGCTACGCATTGGACGCGTGGGTAGCTAAATTTACAATTTTATAGGAGCAAGTGACGTGGGTCGTGGGTACGCCGGCGGGAAAAAGGGGCAGTTCGGCTCCTTGGTGGACCGAAAACTGCCAGCGGCTCTGGGTCGAATTCCAGCGGGTTAAACGGAGCGCTGTAAATAGGGCAGACGCCTTTGCCGAGGAGAAAGCTTACACGAAAGGGGTGCGGGCCGCGAAGCGGGATTACTGGAGGCACCGGATTGACCAACTGCGCGACGATAAGGATTTGTGGAATATGGTGGGCTGGCTGGGAGCCGGACCACGCCTCCGGTCCCCGCCGCTGGTTATTAACGGCGAGCAAGTGAGCGAGCCCTTAGCAAAAACGGAAACATTGCAGCGGGAGGTGCTTGGCCGATTTTCGGCGGAGGATGACCTACAGGGAAACCCTTTGGAGGCCTGGTCGGCGGACGAGGCTAAAATCCCTTGGGACACCCAGGTGAGTGCGGAAGAGGCGGAGCGCTCCTGCATTGGGGTTACGAGCACGTCCCCGGGCATCGACGGAACGACCGTCCGGCTACTAAAAGCCGGATGGGCTTCGTTGGCCGAGCCGGTGCGCAGGCTCTACCAACGTTGCCTGGAACTCGGACATTTCCCAACGCCTTGGAAGAAGGCCGAGGTCGCGATGCTACCGAAAACGGGGAAGAAAGACCGGAGCAGCGTTCGATCCTGGCGGCCTATAGCCCTCCTTTCCTGCATCGGAAAAGGCCTCGAAAGGCTCGTTGCACGCCGGATAGCTTGGGCCATACACGACAACGGGCTCCTTAGCTGCACCCACGGCGGTGCCCTACCCAAGCGATCGGCGACGGATTTGGTTTGTGCCCTCGCCCACGATATCGAGCAGGCTTTAGCTCGCGGGGAGGAAGTTACCCTTGTCGCATGCGACGTCCAAGGCGCTTTCGACGCCCTCCTCCATGGGCGATTAATACGGAAAATGCGGAGCCTCGGGTTTAGTAAAATGCTCCTCAGGTTCGTGATTAACTTTTTAAGCGGCCGCCAGGCCCGAGTCCGGCTGGAGGGTACGACCACGGGCTTTAGGCGGCTTGGGTGCGGCACCCCGCAAGGGTCTCCCCTTTTCCCGATCCTATATATGCTATATTTGGCGTATTTCGTCAAAAACGGTGCGAAGTGGCGGCTGGCATACGCAGACGACATGCTTACATGGAAATCGTCACCCTCGTTGGAGGAGAACGTACGTTGGCTGGAAGATAAACTCCGGGATATACACGAAATTGCGGCGGAAAAGAAAATCCATTTTGCAGCGGAAAAAACAAAAGTAATCCATATCACTAAGAAAAGGCACGGTCGCAACCCGGAAATCCGGATTAATGGTAGAACGGTTACCCCGGTCCAACTACCGGGCGGTCGACGCGGACAAAGCGCCTCCGGGGCCGAGCGTTACCCGGGCATGCGTTGGCTTGGCTTTTGGTTCAGCCGACGGCTAGACGGGCGCCGCCACGTGGCCGAAAGGGCTGCCAAAGCAATGGCGGTCGCTACTCACCTCAAAAGCTTTGGGGCAGTAAAATACGGACCGCCTGCGGCTACACTTCGCAAGGCAGCGGTGGCATGCGTGGGTTCATCGGCCACCTACGCAGCCGAGGCATGGTACAACCCAGCGCATAAGCAAAGAGGACTCCTCAAAGCACTGAACAAACCGCTGGTTTTAGCGGCACGGGCAATCCTCCCGGCGTATAAAACCACCCCCTCGTCCACTGTTCTCAGGGACGCAGGATTACCCTCGGCCCGCGTCGCGCTGGCCTACACCCGCCTGAAATACGGCGCCCGACTAAGGCTCGCGGACAAGGGGCACCCCCTTGTCAGCCGCCTGCGTGAAACACCTCGTGCCCGCAACTCGGGCCATTCGGCCACGACCCTGCAAACGGCTGTACAACTTCTCCCGCGGATCCGGAGACTAGAGTTGCGCGCACCTCGCAATGCCCCGGATTCTCGCATTGACCCCACCGGAGGAGTCCCAAAAGAGGAAGCGGCCCGCCGCTTTATGGAATGGCTGGACATGGTATCACCTGACGATATCGTGGTATATACGGACGGTTCGGAAAAATACGAAAATAACTGCGTCCAAATAGGGTACGGATGGGCCGCTTTTAGGGCGGGCCTGGAATTTGTCGCAAGCTCCGCATCTATTACGCCGGAAAGCCACGTTTTCGACGCCGAGGCGATTAACGCCCTAAAAGGGCTACAGGCGGCAACCAAGGCCCAGCCAGGCGCCCGGATTTGGATTGGTGTGGACAGCACCTCGGTTATTTGGGGTTTTAGAAGCGACGCGCCGCGTTCGTCCCAATAGGCCTTTTTGGAATTTTATAATTTTGTCGATTTATTTCGAAAACAAGGTACCGAAATTCGGGTCCGTTGGTGCCCTAGGTACCAGGAAATCCCGGAAAACGACCGGGCTAACGAACTGGCCAAGGCCGGCTCCGCCGGACCGCCGGACCCAAATCCGAAAGCTTAGCAAACCACGTATAGCGGTGCCGGCACGGTTTTTAAAACCATCTTTTCGAATATAAAAAAGGACTGGTAGCGTAAAAAACTCTGTAAACGGTCCCCCGCATATAGGGAATGGAAATTCCAATACACACCAAAAAAGGAGCCCGAAGAACTGCGTTTGCCAAGACCCCTACTGGGCCATTATTTGGCCATAAGGACCGGCCACGGCGATTTTAAAGCCTACCATGACCGTTTTAACCACCAGGATGCAAACACCTCGTGTGCCTGGTATTGGAAACGGACCTCCCCTGAACACCCGGTGCATTGCCGCTTTTCGCGGGCGGTATGGAGAAACTGGCCGTGGCCTGACAACGACCGGCCGGTCGGGCCGCCAGACCGCGCCCAACGCCGCAAATTCTTCCAAACAAGCCTCGGGCAACCGAAAAGCTTTGAGGCGTTTTCGATAGCCACCAACTATTTTAACGCCCGCCCCAGAGCGGCCCGCCAGCGCCCCGCGCGCCACGAACGCACTTTACGCCTAGGGACACCGATCGTAAGCGATTCGAACTTTGACGAGGAATAGATTTATTGCCTTTTCACCCACACCTCACGGCACAAGCCGTCAGACGAACCTTCCGTACACCTTAGGCACGGGGTCGCGTCAGTGAACTAACCCCCTAAGCAGGACCGGGCCCGAACCCGGTCAGGCACGATCCGCCTCTGCCCTCCTTGTTTTCCCCCTGTGTAAATAAAGAAGATAGAACGCGCGCCGAGATACCCCTCGGGAGGTTGCTAACGGCCGGCTAACAAGCCGGGCCGAGCCCGGCGTTAACTAATACTACTACTACTACTACTACTGCGTACATTTGTAGGTGCCTATTTGTTTTTTATTTGCGGGTCCTATACGACCTTGGTTATGGGTGCAGGTACCTGGTATCGTTGCTTTCGTATATGCCAATTTTGGGCTTTGGCTAGTATATGGACCTTACACATACTGCGAGTATATTCGTACCATGGGAAATTGGGCTGGTGGCAATACGCCATGGGGTATTCGTCGTTAGGTGTGAAAATAACCGCTGGTTCGTTTCGGAATTTAATTTTAATTTCCCAATTAGGTAATTTCTGGATTGTGTAGATTTCGTGGATTCCGGTCATTAGTCGTCGTCGTGGGAAGAAATTGTGGTAGATTTTTTTGCTCAAATAGATTTCGCAATTGTTTTTAAAACATTTTGCCCAAAAAACGTGGGTATGTTCCGGGTGTGCGGTGCTTAATTTGGGGTGGTTTTCAAATATCGGTATTACATGTCCTGTAGGGTCCCGTTTCTGTTGGACTAAGGTGTAACCTGGGAATTGCATTAATTGGTCGTTTCGGTATAAGTCGATTTGTTTTTTTTCGTATTTGTACGGGTCGTTGGCCCCTGTTATATTATATATGTTTGGGGTCACGTTTTCTTCATCGTTGGAGCCTTTTCCAGTATCGTTATTTAATTTTTCGGTTAATGGTTAATTTGTTATTTTAATGCGGTGGGTCTGTCCCAATGGTTTCGTATCCGATTTTTTTAAGGCGTCCGAATTTGTGAGTTCGGGTAATTTGGCGTTTTGTCGGTATAAGTTAATTGGTTGCCTTGTCCCAATAGGTATTCGATTTCCTACCGTTAGGGTTCGAATGTTTCGGGGTTTTTGCGGGTACCAGCCTGCGTCGATTTTGGAACTATTGTGGGTTATATAGTTGTCGTTATAGCAGGTGGTCCAGCTTATTATGCTGTGTTGGTCAGGCTATGTCTGGTTATAGTTGGTGGCATTAAATCCTCGTGGTTTTTCGGTTTTACCCCTGAAATCCGTGGCAAATCCTAAAATGCCGTTATAGGCTTCGGGACAGTTTCGCGCGATATATCCTGGTTTATTGCATTTAAAACATTTGCCATTTTTGGGGTTTTTACGAGGTTGTCGGTGCTAAGTTGCGTTTAGGTCTATGGGTCCGCTATGTGTGCCGTACGCGGTACTGTGTTGGCGAAGCGGTTTGGGGTGTTGGTATTTGCGTCCTGTATTGGCTTGTCGCAAGGTTGGGCCCCATGCGCTGCGTTTTTCGCGTCGTTCCAATTTTCGTTCGTATAGTCGGTTATCGATTTTAACCGTTAGCTCCATATATTTTGTTAGTGTATCGGGTCGTTTTTTTTTAACCAATTCGTTTTTAACCTCTTTTTTAAGTCCCGCATAAAAGCGTGCTATTAGGGCTTTTTTACCTTATAGTAATTTGGCGGTAATTTGTCGAAATTTACTGGTATATTTGGATGCCGATTTGGTTTGGGTAAGGCGTACCAATTTACGTTTAGCCGTACGTTCCTCGTTTGGGTTGCCGAATGCTCCCCTAAGGTATTTTTCGAAATTGTTATAATCGTCGAAAATGCGGTTGGTCTTAGCTTTACGGTTTTCTTCCTTATTATGGTCCAAATAGTTTCGTAAAATTGGCTCGAACCAGGCGAGCGCGTCGTTTTTTAAGAGCGAGGCTACGTAGGTAACCTTGTTTATATTGCTATCGAAATTGTTTTCGTTAAAGTAAAGGTATGCCCGGGTTCCTGTAAGAAATCCCTACAGGGTACCTGTGGTGCCATCGTATGGTGATGGTAGAGGGTATTTGATATGGTTTTTATTAATTCGATTAGTTTGTTCGGTTATTCGTTTTTGGAATTGTCGATTTTCGGCTTAAAGCGTCGCGACCATTTAACGTAAGGCGTTAACGTTGGCCGGAGCGTTGGTAATAGAGGGGGTTTGAGGGGTGGTTTTGTTGGAAGATATTGTTTCGGCGGTATTGTTCGGTATATTTTAAGGCAAGGTATTGAATAGGAGCAATTAAAATGTTACGATTAAGGTATCGGGGTAACCTGTTTTCATAGTAAAATACAGTGGGTTAAAGCAATTGAGCGTTTGACTGGGTAATTGGGGTTTTTAATAACTGGGGGTGAAGTTATGATCGTTTTCAAGTAAGTATTGAGGTTAACTAAAATTTAATTGCTGCTAAGCAATCCTAAAATCGAATTTATTTATATGGTAATAAGCGTAATTTATATAAATTATATTCCAAATGTGATTTTTTTTAATTTGTTTGATTTGTGATTTTTAACTGAGATTTTACAGATTATAGAGATCCATTCTTTTGGCCGTCACGTGAGGTTACGTGAGATTTCGTGGCCTTGCCCTTAGGTAATCGTTGTTCTGCCGGTCGGTATTTCTTTTGGGCGAGTGTCGTCAGGAGGGGTGTGACCCCACCTGGCCTCTCTGGTACCGGCCCAACTATCTGGTCGTAACAAAGGAGCTCACGGGGTTATTATATTAGAGGTAAAGAACCATATTATCGTTGCGCAGGAATATTCGAGGATAGCTTTATTTTATTAAATAAATAAACCGGGCCCGGACCCGGATTTGTGGGTGCGTAGGTGCGGGTTAACCTAGGCGTCCGCTGTATCAATACATCTGCAAAAATCACACTTGTGGCTTCGCGTTTATAAAACACCATGTACTGAGAAGAATAGACTGTAGCTTGCTCTATTTGTTGGTACAATAGTGATTTAGATTGCTCAAATACTCACACCCATTTCTTGCGTTGTCAATAATTATCTTGTGCAGGATGGTAGGTGTTTAATTGATAAAATACACAATCCGTAACGGGACTAAAGGCAGCCGAAAACTTTATGTGTTTTTACGTCGGCTAAAAGATCTGATGACTGCAAACAAGGCAACAATATAAATCCCTTGGTCAGCCTATAAGCAGGCGACTAAATCTCGTGATGAAACCATGGTGCTATTATTTCTATTTCATTTACACGCGGGGTTTAAAAGTAACCCCTAAACTTTGACTTCCGGTCAGGTTAACGCGGGTCACCGACATATCTTTACCACCGCGATATGTCATTCGAAGGTATATTTGATTAGTGGTGTTATCCATACAAATCATCATACATTCGAAACCATGTGTTTAGGTGGATAATATATAAAACCGGAGATCGAAGTTCAAGCGTCGATCCTATACCATGTTGGCCCAAGAGGATTCTGCGGATCTTCCCATCTTGCTCTCACCTTATATTGTGGAGGTATCTTCCCGTCGACCATCTCAGCAGTTGTGCAATCAGCATTGACTACAACCCAGAAGTTGTAGCCTACTGTCCCGTTGGCACGACGTTTTCCACTTCAAAATTCGAGCCTCTTTTCTGAGGATTATACTTTAGTGAGATATTTTGGTCCATAAATGCATTTATTATCGAAATGCCTTATCCGTCAAGTATTTCTAAATATATCCGAGTCCCTTCGTCTTGTTGCCTTTTTTAAGCAAATTGAGGTTTAGCGTCTTTTATTATAATTGAAGAAAGATAACTATAGTTTGACATAAAACCTGGCATTACTTACTTTTCTTGTCCCCAAATCCCTACGTGTACACAGTGGTTGGAAAGAAATATGCAACGTATTCTTTTACAATTGTTTGTTTCTATACGGGATATCATTAGCATTAATGGACGCCAGCTTTTGGAATAATACATGATTCCTAAGTTCTAATATGTACAAGTTTATCATAGATTAAATAAGTACTTAATAAATATACATAAAAGTGTTGCAGGAAAAATATTTGGGTGGTTTTTTTTTTTGCGATGGGTGGAAGTGTATTGGGTTACAGCGACTTCAATGTCAACATTATAGCTGCGGCTTCTAATCAGTGTATTTGCATTTTGATCCGATCCAGGTTAGTAAGATAGTTATGTCAATTTCAGTACTTGTGCCAGAGCTTAGAAGTCAACTTATGGAGGTAATAAGAAATAAATCTTCACATAACTGTTTTTTGATTATTGTATACTTGCTATATTATATAGGATTGTTATTTTATAAACAATAAAGGATTCAAATCCATTAATACATAACCATCTAGCCGCATCCTGTGCAACGAATGTCCAACCTCGTCCAGTGGATGGCTTACCACGCCAACAAAAACCATCCCAGAGTTTCTTTTTCAGGTGGGGTGAGGTTATGTGCGTTCTTGTCACATTTGGCTTTTTCATTATCAATAGAGTGGTACTCAGCGTCAGAAGCTGGGCTGAGCTCATTGGAAGTTTGAGGACCACTCCACAATGCTCTCAAACCTTCTCGCGGGGTCAAGTTTCTAATGTGGTGGGTTGATTCCAGTGCCCAGAAATGTCTAAGCGTGTATTTCTAAGTCCCTTTTGAATGGAAATACGGACGTAATATATTGGCAAAATAAAATTTGTCTTTGACGCTACACAAATTTTTACTTCTATTGCGATTGGCTAATCACTAGACCTGATAAGGTCGGATGGTAATGTCCGGCGTCTTCCAAACATGCCAGCTATCAGCCTCTTTCGGGTCACTGAAGGGAGTTAAAGCTGCAAAGCGCATTCTGATACAACGCAAAGATGATTAGTATCAACACTGAAATATCTTCAGAGGAGACAGAAAATGTCAACTCACTTATAAGTCCCCGGTGCAATGTAGCTCCCATTAGCTAACTTCCCCATCCACCAAAACCTCTTCCCGAGCTCGGTCCAAGACGAAGTTCGCTCGATGCCCGTGACCGGGAACGGTGCTACGCGCTCTCTGTCCATGGTGGCCGGGTCAAAATTGAGCGCCCTACTTGCTGATAGTGAATACGTTGCCGAGCCTACGAACCCACCGGTTGCAACGGCTGGTGGGTACGACCATTGCGATTCGTTGTAGGTGGCGTCGAAGATCTAAGTGGCGGCGTTAATGCTACAATTTTCTTCCACGAGAGACCGAGAACTTGACGCGAGGGAATTTTGTCAAACTTACGTCCCATCGGAGCTCCTTGACGCCCCATTTGAAGTTGGTTTGGATTTTGGGGAAGTCTTGAGCTCGCAGACTGACGTTGAAAGCGTAGCTGCAAGATGGCAAGGGCGGGTGTGTCAGCTTCCATTTCGCCGAATTAGGCTTCACGATGAAAACCTACGAGTTGTAAACATCTATGTTTTGGTTTTGAGGGCCGGATCTCTGCACTGGGTACGGTGAAGGGAAGATTTTGTTTTTCATCTGAGCTTTGAGGTTGAACGCAGCCCCTGAGTTGAGCATTAGTATATTGACTGGCGATTTTCTTGGATAGGACATATATATAGTTTGTATGATGTGAAGTCCAGGTGTCAAAGGTTCACTTACCATAGTAGGGAATGCCCACATTCTCCCCGTTACTGGCCTTGATCAAGACCTTGCCACTGTAAACGGGCAGCTTGGATTCATCACCGACAGTCGGTGCAACGAATGTGAACCTGCGAAACAGCGTTAGCAGATGCCAGCAGACCAATGATCAAAAATTAGAGCACAAATGTCAAACGCGGCTAGACTTACCTAGCAGTCTTAGTCTCACCAGGCTGCACAGTAAAGTTTCCCTCTGGAAAAGTCACATTCGGCACTAAAGCAAACGGCGCCACGTCAAGAACATCAGCCAACAACCCCGACGTCCTGCCCTGCATGTTGAACCCGCCCGCAGGCTGCAGCTCAAAAGTATACGTCAGCGGTTCGGCACCACGATTAGTAACCTCGACGCTTTGACTGGCCCTAAAATTGACCGTATCGTTGAGCGCAAACGCGTCAAACGACACGGCCGTCACCTGCTCCAACAACTTGGTGGCGTTGACAAGCCCGCTGCCAACCTGCGCCACCGGAGCCGCAAAGCCAAAGTCGGTCGGCGCGGCCTGGGGCTGCATCGCCTGCCACGGCAGCGTCTCGCCGCTGCTGATGATCCGCCGCGCCAACCAACGCGCGAAACCTGGGCCGTGCGTCGTGCGCCCGCCGTGCTGGCTGATGTAAAGCGCCGCAACGCCGGCGAGGTACGGTGTGGCCATTGATGTGCCGCTCAGGACTGCGTAGCGCCCATCCAAATACGTGCTATAGATGTCGTCTCCCGGAGCGGCGACGTCGGGCTTGATCTCGAGTTCGTTGGTCCCGCCCCACGAGGAGAAATAGGACGGGATCCCGCCAGCCGAGTCGCGGAACCCGACGGCCCAGTCCGGGTCTGAAGGCGGTGTGAAATCGGCTGTAACGTTGCCGCCGGCGCGAAGGGCGGCAAGGATGGCGGTGCCGGAAGGGGAGTCGACGACGGCGAGCACGGATTTGTATTGGTTGTTGTTGACGGGCGCAAAGGGCCGGTTGTCGTTGTTTTGCAGGAGGATGGCGGTGGCGTTGAAGGGTTCGAGGTTTGCCTGGACGGTGTAGTAGGAGCAGGATTGGGTGCGATGGACGAGAACGATCGAGTTGGATAGATCGGGCGTGTCGGCCGGTAGGGGGTTACAGCCGGTAAAGGGGCTGGCTGCATCCAGGGATAGGGTGACGATGGGGAGACCGGTAAAGTTCCACAGGGGGCGGTTCGAGGATGGTATGTAGGCCATTAGCGTGGTGTTGGAGGTGCCGTTGAGGGAAAAGATTGCGTGCCATGGCTTGGCGGGGACGACACTCGTGTCGACTGAAGCAACAGCAAGGACGTCTTTGCCAGACGACCCGCTACTGGCGTACAGTGGGCCATCCTCACCACTGTTACCGGCAGCGATGGTCACAACCACGCCCTTGTCAACAATACGGGAGGCAATGGTTGCCCAGGCTCCGTCAGCCCAACCCGAGGCGCGACCAATGCTGGCTGTGATAATGTCGACGCCGGCCTCGTAGGCCATGATTGTGGCGTCAACCAGGGTGTCTTCGTCGGTGCCTTCAAACTAGAAATGGAGCTGCAATGTGAGATGGGAGTTCGTAGATATATATATATATATATATGCATAAAATTCCAGAGCAACTCACAGCGCCAAAGACTTTGAAGGCCAGTATTTCGGCTTCTGGTGCGACACCGACAAAGCTATGGTGAAAGGCATGGTTAGCAATCTCCATTGTTTTCATATCCTGCATTCTCATTCACTCACAAATCACTCTTCCCTGCGATTATACCAGCCACATGAGTACCGTGACCAAGATGATCCATGGGGTCAGCATCGGGGATTTTCTCGTTCGAGCCATCATACGCATCGCCAACCAGATCGTATCCTCCGGAAACCTTGAACCCGGCCCCGAGTCCCCCACCCAGCTGCCATAAACCAGCATCAGCATTTACAACACATGAGCTCCAGGCACGGGCCGATCTCAGTATCCAAACTCACAGCAGGATGGGTATATTCAACCCCTGAATCGATAATTGCAATCCTAACCCCCTTCCCAAACACGCCCTTTTCGTGAAGCCCATCTACACCGGTCGAATAGTGCACCGACCAATTTGTAGCGGCCGCATCGTCGCTGAATGCCAAACTTGGCTGCACAGGGGCCACCTCAACCCTGCCGACTGGCCACGCCCGGGCCGCCAACCCTCTGCCGTCACGCACAATACTGTCAAGGCTGTCCGCGTCGTCCGTCTCGACGCTCAGCCCGACAAAGACGTCCGAGTCGAACGTCTTGACCACGTTGCCGCCAGTCGCCGTGATCATTTCGGTCAGCTCGGACAACGAAGCTCCCTGGCCGCACTCGACGATTACTTTTTTGCTCGTCACTATCACCGCTTCGTCCGTGTTGCGGGGCTGCAGGGGTGCGGCGCGCTCCCAGGGCCCAAGGCGGGCTTGAGCCACGCCGGCGGCGAGGAGAATGAGTGCTCCTGGTTGCATGGTTGTCAGCGGAGATGGAGGGATTCCATATTTTTTGTCTTTGTAAAGGATGTTGACGAAGACTGGACGTTCGTGTATATGTATTTGTTTGTATTGCTGCTCTCGGCGCATTAACTTGCTCATTGGGGAAATTACCGCAACGAGTGGATTTCTTCTTCCTGCCAAAGGTGGAATTTGGCACCTTGATGGACCGGGAGATTTGCTTGATTTGGGGTTACTTGCCGCCAATTGCCAAGAAATGCAACCCTCAATTCAGAAGGTCGTTCGTGGGCAGCGGGCCCGGCGCACGGTTGGGCGTTGTGAGCAAGTCGGGTGGGCTTGCATTAAAGAGAAGATATCTGCCGTCTAGCGATAAATATGACATTTCAATTCCATGTGATGACATTCCACGACCAAGTGAATGATTTGCAACGCATTTAAATCTTTGCAAATATTAAGCCTACACATCCAAGGTAAGATATGTACCAAACATCGACATGTATATTTACAGCTACCACCGCACAGGTTCGCTTATTCATCTGGCCCGATTTTGCATCGCCTGGCTTCGCACTCGAGATCGCTGGCTCATGGTCACTTCATCGTTCTATGGGCCGCTAAGTCCTGCTTCTTGATATTCACAATGGCGTCTAAGGTGAAAAACCATGACCCGTCGCCATTTGTTCAATTGAGTGTATATTAAAGCGAGATGTAAAGAGCGAGCGAATAAGTGACTTGAGACAGGTGAGTATGGTGATGAGCAAGAAAGGAAACACCCGGGTTCTTGGGCGAAAGTTGCTGCATTAGATAGATCTGCAAGAGGCTAGCTTGATCAACGTTAACATTTATCATCACAGTCAACGAGATTGAAATGTATGTTGTTCCCTTAGTGGTGTCGCCTTCCATGGAGGAATTTCATCTCCATCTGCAAAAGTAATGCAAATTGTAAGAAGCTTTCGTCCTACCCAGGGACCCTACGTATGAAGTAAATGAGAAATCGGAATCAGCCCAGATAGAGTTTTCGACGACATTTAACACGGTATAGGGTACAGATGGTGGTCACAGATAGCAGTACCTGAGTCGTGATATCGAGCCCCAGAGCATTGTGTACTTCTTGTGCATACTTCCGGTCTTTGTGTCAAAAGGCCGTCGGCTTAAAAGCTTATTATGCAGCTTCGCCAAAGAATCGATATTATCCGGAGAAACCGCTTTCGGAAACTATAACAGCACTAAGCTGGATTGAGGGGAGAATAACGCAACGGTCGACCTTCCACAGTGAAAGCAAATAGGGAACACCCAAGGATTAGTTCATGTGATACTACACGATACCGGATGACGGGAAAGCGACAATGTCAGCGGATCGGCGGCGGCTCACTACCTATGGAACTTAGGTGTCAGCTTGGAGTCCTGCCCTGCGATAATTCTTTGCTTTTACGATTTGCAACCCCAGCTTTAAACTTTTGGGCCTCAGATACCAGTTCTCTATCATTCCCGTCGGATGATTATCGCCCATGGACCCATGATATAAGTATCTAGAGTAAAAGCTCGGTCGTAATGCACGTGAGGTCTGAAATCGACCCCTAAACTTGGGATGTGGTGATTTCACCAATACATAACATATATGTCGGTACATAAGGCCACGTAAAACCACGCAAAGCCACGCCAGAGATTACATATTTTTGCACGCACAACCCCGCAAAGATTTCAACCATTGGACGCACCATTTCCAGTTCGCACCACCTTCAATTCGCATTAACTGCGCCTATATTGTTTCAATTTGCTACCTAAAAAAAAGAGGTACGCGCGCAGCTGCTCTCTCGTCGCAAATAATATAATTGCACATGGTACCAATTGCAGAGGATGCACATTACAGATGTTATTAATAATGCCGATGTGCAGGTGCCGGTGTTAATAGCTTTTAGGGTTTGCAAGTGCGGGGTTTATAGGGTATTACCTGCGTTGTACCTTATGGTAATTATACGTACTACAAAATGGACATCATTTGGTATTTATTATAGCGATTTGTATTGGTTAAATGGCCAAGGCCGAGTTTCATTTGCCGAATATTCGGTATTATTCGTATTAGTTTTGGTGATTATAAAACTCGTTTACGGGTAGGGACTGTAGGTACAATAAGCAAATGGCCAAAGTCTTCATATTTTAATTACTCCTGCCTATTTGTTAGATGTATTATTTTTCACATAAAAAAATGGGTTGCCTGGACTTATGGGTGTTTTGTATATCAAACATTCGGATTCTATATTCATTTGTTTTACTGGGGATCCCATACCAAGGACGGTGATTATTGTTCCAACGTTATATTAAAGGCGGAATATTGTAAATCTGGTACACATAATACGCTTAACCACACATAAGCTTATCGTACTACGATTAGTATATTTCAACAAATTTAGTTGAACGGATGTCGAGCTGATTTAAATATTAACACCGTTAGCCTCATTCAAAATCCTAAAGCTGCCACAGGAGGCAGAATTTTTTAATGGCCATAAGGACTGGGTTTTTAAAAGGAACCATAGAAAAGTTTCCAGAAAGTTCTTTTCCCAAACTGCTAAAAATGGGGTCTTCGATTTGACAGACATGGGCCGATGCCCTGGTCAGTGCATCATCTGATAAGAGGGGATACGTGCTAAATATAAATCAACGAAGTTCTCAGGGCTTAATATATATGTTTAGGCCATAGAGTGCCAAGCTAGCAGTGACGTATCGTTTTTTTCTTCCTAATCACAGCGATCCGTAGGGGAGAAGCGATCGAAAATTGCGTCCTAGTCGTCTCTGATAGTCTGTTTAGCTCTGTCAGGTACAGAGGCAAAAAAAAGCATGGGAAATGAGAAAGAGAACCTTTATTCGCTGACTGACTCGATGACAAGGAATGCCTGCTGTAGTTGGGCATCATTTGACAAGCTACTCAAGTTTAAATCGGCCTCGAGTATCATTCGCTCAAAGCATATTTCGATGTCCAATTTAAGCGCGACCATGTAACTTTTTTATATCGTCACCGACCTTACAATAAACGCCTGTACAAAGCTCGTCTTCCGCCTGCGGCTTTAAGATACGGACTGAAGGTGCAAAAAATAATAATTCTAGCTAAACAACTTAGAAGCTACGCGGTAGATTAATTCGTTACGAACTTTTACTTGGTGTGGCTTAATTAAAATTCTGCTCATTCCACTCCTGTTTGCTCGTTCGCTTAATATATATAGATCCCCAGCAAATTAAAATATACGTCATAATAATTGCATCCATTTCTCAGCATAGCAGCCCTTTGATTAAATATTTTCAGGTAGCCGACGCCAGTTTTATTAAGTTTTTGTCAAACCTATTAATTACATGCCACTCTATATATTAATTTATATTTTAGTCCTGAACATTGTCTAATATGATCACTTATCCGTCGATCATATTCCAATATATGGCCCCTTTTCATGTGTGTTTTAATATATAAAACAGGTTTTTAGAATAATGCGAGTTAAGCCCGTAAATATTCCCTGGCGAATTAATTAAGCCAAGGTTTATTTTTACGTCTTCAACGAAAGAAGGCTAATGCCGGCGAACACTATTGCTTGGCATATTTTATTTGACGAAAAAGCAAAGTCTGTGTTAAATAGTATGAAATTATATTTAAGAGCCTTACCTCCTCAAATAATCCCAACTCTTCCTACCTCGCTTTCAAACTTACCTATAGTTTATTTTCCTCGTATCAAATCTTTCATTCGTTCCTACTTTAACATTGTTTCAATATATTTTTAAAAATGCGCTTCTTATTAGCCTTTACCTCCCTTCTTGCCAGCAATGCTCTTGCTGCTCCCCCTCAGCAACCCGGAAACGAACCAACAAACAGAGCACTTGAGGGATGTCGCTTTTATTGTCGGCATCGCATAATTCGTGGCGAAGCCCCCAAGGTACCCGGCACTCTTTTAAGCGACTTGGCCTCATGCCTTGCTCGGTGCGAGAGAGAATATGGGTCTAAATAAGGAGGCGGTTATTTCACATCAAGCCACAGCCGGGTGAATACCGTCACAATGCGTTTTTCTTTTCTTTTTTTTTTAAAAAAAAAAAATACAAAACTCCTAACAACTGCAAAACCACATGTCTTGTTTTATAAGGATAACTTTACGGCGCATACCACACGCACGTGCAGCGCGATGTACCTATTTTGTAACAAAGAACCTGGTGACGCTCCCGCCGGATTTAAGGGCCCTGTTAATCGGGTTTAACGCCAATATCGCCGCACGTGGTGGACTGCTGGAATATAAATAGACAATTTGCGCTTCGATCTTTCCGTTATGTGCTTTGAAATTTCACATTTTTGGACTCCAAATTGTGTTTTGGTTCGATAACCTGCGCATTATGACTCCTTTTTTTTATTTGGAATTGATTGCATGTTCCGGCTCGAAATCTTCGCATTTTTATCCTTATCGTCTTGGTTTTGCCTCCCCGTAATTTTCAACTGCTACCGAAAATGCCATATCAATTCTTTGGACTGTCTAACCATATACTTACGATAAAATGACCGCTAACGTCTTACATTTGTATATAAAACGCTACACTTTTAAAATAAATTTCCACCGAAGAAACGTTGTATTCTATTTTATATCACCTTACCTGTCATTTAAAAACCAATCAGTATTCCCGACTATAACCCTGTCCGAAATTTGTTATTTTTTATATTTAAATGTTTTCAATTATAAATATTATTGTACGCGTACGTGACCTATTGTTACTTATTTAAAATTGAAAGTCTATGACATTGAAATGTGGTTATTAAATTATTCGGTAATATTGGAATGTAAAAGCTGTAATTCCAAGGTTAAAAATGGGAATTTTATAACGTGTAAATTTAATACAATTAAGATAGTAGCGTATAACCAATAACGTTTTATCTAATTTAAGTTTCAACTAATATTATGTAAACGTACTATGAAGGCGATTCATATAGAGGGTGTTTAGAATTAAAAATGGCAGATAAAATTAAATCCCTGGAATTTAATTTTCCATTAAAATATTTATCTTCGGATCTAATTGGCGATTATGTTACGTTATTTACTTATTTATTATACTCCGTAAATCCCGTGGGGTATTCAGTGCTTTTATTTAATCCAATATTAAAGGAAAACTGTGCCCGAGCTGGGCCGGCCTGGGTTAAAAGGTAACGTTGCGTACCCCCTGTTCGGCACCCCCCCTGTTCGGCACCCAAAAATAACAACACTTTTATTTTTATCCTCCAACTTCTATTATAAATATCTCGATGAATCTTTCACTTTTGGATTTACTTTTTTCTAATCTTGATTCTCCATTTTCCAATGAAGCAATATACTGAAAAACAGCTTATATCTGCAATTAACGACGTCAATAATGGCAATCCAATTGCAAAAACCTCCCGAAAATGGGGAATACCTAGGTCTACACTTCAAAGTCGACTTAAAGGTTCTCAAACTTATAAAAAAGCACAAAGCCCTTTTCAAAGGCTTTCTACGGAACAGGAAAAGCATTTGGCTGATTGGGTACTTACCCAAACAGCTTTAGGGCTTCCGCCAACGCATTAAGAATTACGCTTTTTTGCCGAACGAATTCTTCAAGCCGCCGGAGAGACAAAAGGCCTTGGAAAACGTTGGATAACTCGTTTTTTGGCTCGTTATCCAATCCTTAAAACCCAAAGGCCCCGTCGAATAGATAACGCCCGGGTTAATGGCGCTACTACGGAGGTAATTAAATCTTGGTGGCTTTATATTACGAACCCGGTTATTAACGCTATTAAACCGGAAAACCGTTGGAATATGGACGAAACCGGTATAATGGAAGGTAAAAGATCTAACGGCCTGGTATTAGGGCTTAACGGGATCCGGCCGTTGCAACGGAAAGAGCCCGGAACGCGGGGTTGGACGATTATAATCGAATGTATATCGGCTACGGGCGTTGCCCTCCCTCCCCTTGTTATATTTAAGGGAAAAAACGTACAACAACAATGGTTTCCGACGGATTTAAGCCTTTTCGATAATTGGAAATTTTACGCAACCGAAAACGGGTGGACAAATAACGAAACGGCTATCGAATGGTTAAAAAAAGTGTTTATTCCGTATACCCAACCTTTAACCCCTGAAAAGCGGTTATTAGTTTTGGATGGCCATAGATCACATATAACGGACGAATTTATACTTTTTTGCTTGTAAAATAATATTCAACTCCTATATTTACCCCCTCATTCGTTACACGTTCTCCAACCATTGGATCTATCGGTTTTTGGGCCGTTAAAAGAAGCTTATCGACGTCAACTTGGATTTGTTAGCCAATTTTGCTGTTCAACAATTATTGGAAAACGAAATTTCCTACTTTGTTATCGAAAAGCCAGATTAAAAGCATTTATAGCAAAAACCATTCAATCTGGTTGGCGTACAACGGGGTTATGGCCGGTAAACTTGGTTAAACCACTTTTAAGCCCTTTTTTGTTAGAAAATAGCAATGCCAACGTTATAAAAGATAAAAACAACGGTTTGCAAAGGGATAAAACACCGGAAAGCCCAGCCCAAAAAATTAACGACCCGTCTTTACTTATTTGGAAAACCCTTAAAACGACCCGAGATGTCCGATTTCAACTGCAAAAACTTTCCCAATCCAATAAAACCAACGCTACTTTACGTCTTTTATTTGCAAAAGTCCAAAAAAGCTTCGAAGCTAAAGATACCCTTTTGGCTAGCGCCCAGCAAAAAATTAGTTTATTGGAAGTACAATTGGAGGCAATACGGCCGGTTAAAAGGAGGAGGGTGGTTCCGGATCCAAACGAGCTTTTGGTTAACAAACAGAACATTATTGGATTGCAGGAAAAGGATATAGAAAATTTGGAACCTTTAGCTGATGAAGAAGAGGTTAATGAACCGGAGAAGCGTGAAAACGATTGTATTTTTGTCCGTTGATAATTTTATATTTAAATCAGCTTATAAAAGTAGGCATTTCGTTGTTAGATTTTCAGGGTGCCGAACAGGGGGGGTGCCGAACAGGGGGTACGCAACGTTATCGGCAAAGGCGACGTGTTGATTTTAATCGCTGGGTTAGTTGGTTGTTATTTGTATGGAGAAATCCACAGACACCAAAAAAAAGTCATCGCAGCCTATAAAAACATATAAGGAACTTATGAATAACCATGAAACCCCATTTGTTCCCATTATTTCCGGGCGCCATCAGCGCCCATGGTTAAATTAAATGCCGATCGAGATGGTATATGTAATTTAAAAACGCATATAAAGCAAACCTTGAACGAACCGGTGATATTTTGGCAAAGGTCCAAAAAGCAACAGGGAAACCTATTGTTAAATGCAAAACCTACTATACCCTTCTAAGAAAAAAAAATCCACATCATTGGATTGGACGGGGTGATTTTTGTGCGGCTGCACTAGAGCCCAGCGATGTCTCTATCATGGGGGAAGAATATCGTCTTCATTTGCCGCAAATTCTAACCATAAAAATTATACCCTGATAGTTCATTAAAGTCGCCGCATCGCATAGAGATGGATTGCATGCCCATAATTTATCATTGCTGTATTTATACTCATTTTTAAAAAAACCGCCTTTTAAACTTCTTCGTATGGAACCTAACCCACCAACAGGTGTTTTCCACAGCGTTGAGCCAGTTCCCGCCTTCGACCTAGCTGGCTTCTACTCCACCAAAAGAAAGCCAATTGGGTAAAGGCCAACTTTATAAAAAACCAACCGAGCAGTTTACATTCCAAGAACATCGCAAGTTTCATCGTTACAATGCCGAATACACCAAGGACCTCCAACATATGCCTGGCCGTAGCCTCTAAACTCCGGAGTTCAAGGCGATGGTGCAAAAAGATCAAAGGGGTTCATCGCTTGCGTTAAATTGATAATATGATCCCCGTTGGGCCAACTATGCTTGAAATACCCGAGCATGACACAAGTTGGTTGCGCGGCACCTTAACTCCTCGCCACCACCGCGAGGGAGCCAGTCCCGCGCATCTCATACAACCGTCCTTCCCCCTATGGTTTCCCAGACCTCCGCTGCCTCTGCTGACTAGTTTCCTCGACGTAGCTCTCGACCCCATGCGGTCGTCCCACCAGGCCAATCAAACCCCGTTCATCAACCACTTTGACTATTCTAGACGTAGACCGCAATTGTGCCAAATTAGTGAGGGGGTATGGATGACCCAGTAGCCCCAAAGTCCAGGCATTTCCTCACGCATGCGTCCTCAAAATCATCGCCGTCCAAATTCCTGCCATCCGAATGGCAGAATCGATTCTCCATTATAGTGCAATCGCTACATTTTTCGTGACTTTTCAGGAAATCGCAGGCACATCGTGTGGCGTCATTAAGCTCTACACTGTTGTTGTCGGGCATGGCTTTGACGCAGAGAAGGTCGTGGTGCTTGTCGGCCGTTGCAGGATTTACCCCGAAGGTCAAGAGGATGACGATTGCAGAGAATGAAAGCTGCATTATGAAAGGTTTCGAAGTGGTGGGGGTGCTTGGAATTCGCGTATCCCAACTTTTTGATAGGGTGGCGGATCAGAAAAGGTAGACTAGGTCGAATGAAAAAGCTTGAATATTGGCAGATGGTTTTTTGGAATGGTTGTAGTGTGGCTGACCTTGGGAATAGGACTTGTGGTAGGTCTGTTCACCCTTTATGTAGGTAAAAATGAAAATGTAAGGCAGAACACATGAAGCAGACAATCGCAAAACTAAACGCATTCATATTGCTCACGAAATAAAACGCAATAAAACCTTAACAAGTCTTAATTTAATCTCCTCTACTAACGATACGGAGACTTTAGAGGCTTAAATTTTGTAAAAGTGTGATCTTCATAAACACAAAGGCATAATAGATGCTTCTCATTCACAAGGTTTGCTGATTCATGGACTATGATTCAAGAAAACCTAACCTCATTTGCAACCATTTTCCTCGGCGATATAAGAGTTTTCTTTTACCAAATCGTTACCAAATCGTCTGGCAAATAGGATCCATGTAAACCCGGGCCAGATAATTGGCACAACCCAGTATTCATGTCATATTCCAGAAAATTCTGTATAAAGTGAAGGGCCGAAAGGCAAATTTTGATTTGCTCAGTTGCTTTGGTTACTCTATAGCGAAATGTGTTTCATTTCTTACTCCGTTTCTCGGTATTGTTTTGTCAAGTCGGACCACCCGATTCCGAACACCTCGCCACCCCCAACACCCCAATACTTCCGGCCACCTTAAGTAATACCACGGCCCCGTTAATAACACTTCGGATTTCGATCAATTTTTCGCGACAAATCCTTTTTGTATGTAAATTCCTTAGCCAAGAATAAAATACAATTTCGAAAGAGGTGTTAATAACGCAATTGCATCGGTTTCCGGTGGTCTTTTAATTCGTAAGGTCTTTATATTTCATAAAATACCCTTTAATAAACTCCACTGTCGATTAAAAGGCGCCCAAGCCCATATAACAGCCAAAGAACCCTTCTAGCGACTGTGTGGTACCCAAGAAGCTTATTTGGTTTCTTGGGCATTAACATAAGCAGTTTTTGGGTTTCCACCATCCCATGAAAATCCCCGTTAATTCGCCGGTCGGGTCCTCCGGATTCGGGGGGATTTCGGGCCGTTTAAAAAAGTTGAATTACCGAATTTTTGGCCCGATACCCAGTATTTAAAATATGAAAACTATAGCGGATAACCTTTTCCCTGGTTAATAGAAATACAAATGCAAAGATTAAAGAATTGTGGCAATGGTTAAATGCTTGGGAGGTCCACGTTCTTAACCGGAAACCTGCGAGAATACAAAGGAGGCTCTTGCGGCTGGTGCCTGTGCTTATCACGTGGGTCCCGGATCTTTACCCCTATACAGATAAAATATGTAACTTTCGCAATTGTTAGGCATTTTGTACTGAAAAGCAAAACCCACTGTAGAGGTATCCACCCGGTTGTGATTGAGGAAACACTTGTTGTGAGATAATCACACCCCTAAATAATATTGCTGCTACAAATTCCTACTTTCATTTTCTACTTGGTAGGTGACAATTGAACAGTGGCCGAACTACACATCCTGATCGGCTTAACCGCATGGACCACAAGTCCCACACCGTGCAGGCTGACAAAATAGTCCGTCTATCTGGGCGACATAATCCGGTTGTTGAACAGGCGGCTGAATTTCCCTGGATCTAGTTTACTATATAGCATGCATGATTATGACCGGGGCAATTTATGCGCATGAAAATCTGTGACATATTTACTCTCTATTTTCTCTCTATCAAAAAGTACCAATGGCGGGAATAGAACAAATCATCTCAAATCGGATAGTGAATCATACATTGACCATGTATTCCTTGTTCCTTTTTCTCAGGGCAGACCCCCCTTTTCCTTGTCCTTGCAAAGCTCCTTCCCGTCAAGGCTCGACGTATTCGTAGCACAGATAATTCCCTTGAATGTCGAGGACATCGGCGATTGTCACGTTGGGCAGTTTACCAAACGTTTGGATAATATGGCCCAATGTGGTCTCGTTACCAGGGTCACCAGGCGCACCATTTTGTTCACTAGATGTTTATAGATGACGGCATTGTTAGCACCTACTCCCAACGAGACCAATATCAAAGTTACAAAAAAGAACATCAGCCAAGCGTACGGGATATAGGCAGGCCTGGGGGGGAACCCAGGCACGTCATCCCTCATGACATTATTTCCGCTGATGTTGCTAGTCCGCGCCGGTCTATCCCTAGCCTGCCAGTCCCAGTAGACCTTATCCAGCCATGTATGGTGGAGATAGAACACCGGATCCCCGGGGCTGCTGACGCCGTTGCTCATCTCCCCGCCGACGCCCCCGTGGCCGCCCGTGTGAGGCACACTCTCTATGCAAGCCCACGCTTCTTTCCAGGTCGTCTTGCTGAGGCACTCGTCAACGTTTTGCTGAGAGGAGAAGGTGGAGGCGGTCTCATTGATGGCTCGGTTGATGCAGTGGTCCGTCACATCATAACCCGGCCCCAGGCTGTTGGTGTAGTTGGCAAACGGCCCGTCGACGATGCAGCCGTTGGTACCGGTTCCGTTGCCTCCGAACCCTGTCACCGGGTCCAACACCACCGAGGAGATGAACTTGCCAGCGTCGAGCTGCTCATACCAATAAGGCTGGTAGCCGGTGTAGCCGCAGTCTTCACGTAGGGCGAACTCGTGCACGTGCATCATAACGCGATGGAAGGGGAGAAATGCTGCCTGTTTGGTGATTTGGAGGTGTTTTGGGATTAGTATGGACGGGGTCTCGGTGGAAAAGGAGATTTCTGGGTCGGTACTTACAACACTGTGCGTCGCCCACGCCTGCAACTGGTGGATGGCTTGTAGCTCGTCAAATAATGTCCTTGTACCGTTGAGACCGAGAACGGCGGGCTTCGCCATCAGGCAGAGCTCCGCGTCGATGTAGGCCTTTTTCTCGGCATCGCTTAGGGTGTGCCTGTTTGCTCAGGGACGTTGAGTTTGTATTAGATTCCCACTATATCCTTTCGTGGTGGAACATCATCATGGCATCCGAACTCCATTGTTTGGTGTACGGGTGCTTGGGGCTCGGTTACCTACCATGCCCGCCTCTGACTAGGGTTTGTGCATGGCTCGCCTGCCACGGAGAGCAGTGACGAAGAGCACGCGAGGATCAGGTAGGCGATTTTGCTCAGACCCATTGGGAGCGATGACTCGACTAGCTTCTTGGCTGGTCAGATAATAAGACGAAACAAACCAAAGCTTTGCTATATCAAGGACTAGGCATTAGTTAAAAGAGCTTTTTGACATAAAACCACCAACTGCTCAAGTATGTATGAGGGTGCTGACCTAAATAAGAACGACTGTGCGCTGATACTGCACTGGAGTTGCTGGTTCCATGGAAAATGGCTGCCGTTCCTTTCTGGTTCTGATCTTGGCCTTATATATCGATTTTGCCCATTAGCACGAAAGCAAAATTGTTGTTTTGCGAACAGGCGCGAGTCAAAAATAGACACGTATAAGAAAATGTTATACACCTCAATACGAAAGTATATCACGACTAACGACCGTTTCGACTTTGTTTGGCCAAACTTTAGTTCCAAACTATATACGGCGAGGGTCAACCACCCACCATTACGGACGGCCGCGACCTATCAGGATATCAAAAATGTAAGGGTACACGGAGTTTATATCGAAACTACATAATAACTGAGCAATTGTTTTAACACCGGAAATGAATAAGATAGAAATTTCACACTAAATAGATACCATCAAAATACGTATAAGTCTAGGCACATAAAAGGTGACGTAAACCACACGACGCAATCTTGCACGCATAAAGTTCCAAAAAAAAAGATCGACCTTTGTTTACCATGGTCAACATCTGCACCATCCACCCACCCTTATCTGCAGCACTACCAACCATTTGAACCATCAACAGTTGCACGCAAGCGCTTCACCGGTTGGAAATGCATATGAATGAATCGCTTTTAAATAAAATATATTTGCGTACATTTTTGTCGGTCAAAAAGTTTGGATATCGTGCGTGAATAAATTACATGCGTTCGATCAAGCCATCGCAAAGCATGTGGCTTATCACGAAATATCGAAGTTTTTCATAATACAATAATGTCCACTCAACAGGTATTCATTATTCATTCCGGGTGTGACAGTAATTGCACCATATACTTACGTGTGAGGTACTGCGTTGCTTTTTAAAGCCTATCAGCGGCTTTTACCCACCCCGCCACCTTTAGTCGGTTCATTCGATATGATTGTAGGTTTTAGTTCGTGTTATATAATCGAACAAAAAGATTGGGAGATAGATTGGTTTGTGAGGAAACTCGCATTAGCTATACTGTACCCCAAAACCACAGATCGCGCCGGTAGCAACAGGTGATTGACCCTCGCGTGTACTCGAGCAACAACAACGTCAAATAGAAACCCACAGATCGCTACTCATTCGGAATTTGTACCCTTTATTAGTGATACTCTAGTGCCACGAGCATCATAAACAGATAGATGGATCTGCGGCTCGATCCAAAGTGCTCCAAAGTGGTTTCCTGTTTGGTTTTAGCATGCAGGCTCAGAATCCCTGTTGTTTGTTCGGATAATTTAAAGAGGCAGCTTCCAGAGAATTAGCCTACTGGTTCCTTCTCCGACATCTTTATCATGGGTAGAAGCAGCTCCGAGATGTCCACCGTCACATTTCGGGCTCGACATTTTAGCCGGCGGGTTGGTGTAACATGGATGGTCTCTTCGGGCCAGCCTAGACCAACGAAACTTGCAAGAATCACGGCACGACACACGCCGTCCAGCGCCCACCCGCATGAACTTAAGGGTTTGCAACTGCCGTGAACTGGCGCCGAATTTTCCTCAGCTTTAGCAACCGAGCATATTATCTAGCTGACTCTGATGTAGACTAGAATTTCTTGTCCACGAAACGTTAGCGGCAAATGGGTTCATGGCTAAGAAGAAACACAGCAAGACAAGGCATCCAAGAGAATATCTGTCAGTGAAATCCAAATCAGGTACCTACACTTCCAAAATGTACCCGAGCCACTCAAGCATCGACCCTGCATAATTGGTTCGTTTATACCCGCCCCCTCGGATCCTGAACAAGGGATACCCTCGCCGCCATGATTCGCGTCAAGTCCGACGCCCGCCTGGCATGCGACAGCTGTCATGGCCTCAAAACTAGATGCGTCTACGCCGGTCCAGAGTGCACTAGCACCGGCGGGCGTCGTGGAAATGGCGCCACAACCACGCCCTCTTGTCAGCGCTGCGCTCGTCTTGGCAGGCACTGCCTCACCTCCAGGACTAGAGGGGAGTCAGGCCGCCCGAGGAAGCCAGACAGGACGTCGACGCAGCCCGTCGCGGGGAGGCAATTCGTCTGGACGGCGACTGGGTCTATCCATTTGCAAAAAGAACACAGCGCCGCGCAGATCCCTCCACCAGCAGCAGCTGAAGGAGGAGTGGCGACTTTGCCGCCGCCATCGTCGCCGTTTTCTCCCTCTGCTGCCTCCAGGCCAAGCCTGTCAACCGTCCAGCCGTCCGACCATGTCCTGGCTTCGCTGAGCACCGCGGATAGGACGCTTTTGGGACTGATTTTAGACAAGCGCACCTTTGCGGACCATTTCGTGCTGGCGTCTTCCTTTGCCGACGGCATGATCGAGGGCATGGTGCGCGGGCTGGGCATGGGCCTGCCGCAGCAGGGGCAGCCGTCGCCGCTCGTCGGTCTGCAGCTGTCGTGCGCCGCCAAGGTTGCCGATCTGCTACTCCTCTGCCGCAGGAACACGATAGACGGCGACCCATCGGGTGACGGCTACTACTGCTACTACTCCAAAAGCGCGGCAGCGGTCAACATCCTCCGCCAGACTTGGACCGAGCAGGCGCGCGTCGTCGGCGAGGCCGAGGCCCTCGTCGCCATCTACCTAGGCATCGGCGTCGTGACCTTTGACCTTATGGACGCGGGCCGCAGCGCCCACTCGGTCGCCCGCTTCGCCATCGGCGTCGTGCGCCGCGCTGCAAAACTACACCTGCAGCGCCGCCGGCAGACGTTCAGCCCGGGCGTCGACCGCGACCTGGTCCCGCTCGCGTACCTCGACACGTGCAACTGCCTCGTGCGCAGGATGGTGCCGGCCGCTAGGCTGGAGGTGGGTGGTCCGCCGGGTGTGGATAGGTATATAGGTGTCTGTGGGTCGCTTTTGCCGGTGCTGTATGACATCTGCGAGCTGAGTCGGGATATGTGTGCGTTGCAGCTCGCCAAGAACACGGCGGGGAAGGGTGATTTGGGCAGCGGGTGTCGGCTCGGCAGGTTGGTGCAGCAGTGCGCGCTGCAGCAGCGGCAGGAGAGGCTGCAGCGGGTGCTGGAGGATTGGCAGCCTGTGGTGCCGGGCGATTTCGTGACTGCTTACACGTCAGCTGAGCGGGGGATCATGCATGCCCAGGCCCGCATCCATAAGCTGACTGCGACGCTGATCCTCCACCGACTGGCGGTAACGTTTGACCAGGACGGAGGGTGCGATGGCCGCGGCGCGCGTCTGGCGGGCGAGTTGTTGAGCTTCATGACGGAGCTGTACTCGGTAGTCGGTCGGAATCCCAAGGAGGAGCGGGCCGGCGTGGGGACGTTTGACTACCGGCTTTCCCTGTCACTGTTGGTGGCTGCCGCGGAGCTGACATCGGCCGGGGACAGGCGCTGTTGCCTAGAGGACATGTTTCCACTCGTCGTATCGAGGCTGTATCCCGAGGTTGATAGGATGTTGCGTGAGTTTCTGGGATACGTGTGGGCCAGTAGGGATGATGGCTTTGGTGGTTGCTGGTTGGACTTGGCTGGGTTGGATGATGCGCCGGCGTTTGTGCTCTTTTGAGTTTGGGCTGGCTGGTGGGTGCCCAGGTGCTTTTCTTGGCGTTGCATTGTTTATGATACTTTTCGTTTGCAAGCGTGATACTGCTGCATAAAACTGCCTACTCACTATACTCGCTATACTAAATATACCCGCTATACTCATCCAATGAACGCTGATATACTAAGGTGCGCTTGTTTCTCAAATCAAATCAGTACTACCAAGATAGGCCCAACAGAGACGACGTCATTCGGTTCTGCTTACCCGGATTCGAGTCTCAGTCCTTTCCCAACTTGGAGATCAACCCGAGCTAGAAAATTTCCTTCCACTTATACCCTAGCGTTAACATGCAGCGCTCGGTCACTAGGGTGCCAAGACGGGGCCTAGATAACGTGTGTACCCGATATCTGAAAGATAGAGAATCAATATTGATCCGGATTCAAACGTTGTTTCTTTTTTTTCAGTCCTTTCACTTTTAGCTACAGCAGCTTTTTCCCTGACAGTCTGGATCTTCCGTGGAATCTGATCCCGCCATTGTGCCCTGTCTTCGCCACCAAACAAAAGCTCGCAATAGACCCGAACCAATAGAAATAGTCATAATGCAATCCAAAATGCCCCGACTATGCAGCCTCCTCGCTTGGATGGTCACTTTGACCTCCGCTACCTCCACCGACTGGACAACCATCCGCTGCCCACCACCAGGCTCCGGCATCAACACCTTACCAACACCAACCTACGGCGATGAGCCTGGCGTGTTCATAGTCTGCACGGAAACGCACATCAACGCCCCCGCGTCCGCAATATACAACGCCCTGCTTGACTTTCAGGCCTATTCGACCTGGAGCAGCTTCGTCATCGACATCGACCCCGCAACCCCGCTGGAAGACGTGCAACTCGGCCTGACGATGCGCTTCACCACGCAGGGGATCGTGCCAGGCGTCAACACGACCAGCATCGAGATCGTTACCGCGATGGAGGACAGGTGGGGTGACGGTTATATGCTGGCGGCTTGGCGGTCGGACGACGAGATGGGAGGGACAGTGCTGAGGGCGGAACATCCGACGCTGATGCTTGATGGTGGGGACGGGACGGTGATTGCCATCTCGTGGGAGATATACTATGCGGGACCGGGAATTCCGGCGTTGCTGCCGTTGAAGGAGAACATACAAAACATGTTTGAGCAGCAAGGGTTAGATTTAAAAGCGTATGTAGAGGGGAAGGTGGAAAGGGCTTGAAGTTGGTGACGGGGATAAAAGTGCGATTGGGGCTTTCGGAATTTACTGAGCGCCAAAGAGTAAACAATGATGAAATATGGTTTTTGTTTGTTTGTTTTCAAATCAATAAAATGTGTTTGAAGATGCTTGAAATTTGGTGCAAATTCCCCCGCTAATGTCGACACTTTATCGAACCGCGTACACCGACGCGTCATCCTTCGCAATTATGGAAAACCCATTTACAAAACAAACTTTCGGTCGGCTCTCTTTGCACCGGTAAAAAGTTGCATCGAAGGCCACGAATCCTTGCGGATGGCTGGTTTCCTCCATCGAAACATTTCAACTAATAATCTTATAATTAACGAGGATACTGACAGCCTATTCTGGCCCTACTTTTTAATTAATTTGGATCTCGGCGTGCGAAAGCCACGAATGGGGGTCTCTGGAGCAAAGGGTAAAACCGGCACGCGCGCTTTCATGGCCAATGGTACCCTTCTTCGCGAGCAGCATTCTTTTATGGATGATCTTGAGTCATTCTTTTGGGTCCTGTTTTGGATATGTGACCAGTATGACGGACCAGATACAGGCAAAGTCATAAGTGAGTTTAACCAGTGGAACTATATCAGCATGGATTGTTGGCAAAGGAAAAGAAGGGGCAAGTGCCTTATGAGGGACTTTATTAAATTCGTAGAGGAGAATTTTACGCCATATTACCAAAATCCCCTTCTCTTGAGATGCAAAGTTTAAAAAGTATCTCGAGGAGGGATGCACAACGAAAACCCAACTCGCGCCGTTAAAGTTCCGTTTCGATATTTTCGAGAATATTATGGTTGGTAAACAGGTTTATCCTTATAATTCGGCCATTGGGGATATCGGTACTCCTGCATAAAGAATAGAAGCTCGCGGAAAACAAGCCAAAAACGGATTGGATATTAAAAATAGGTTTATTAAATTCATTTGTTACCACCGGTACCTGGCCAAAATATCTATTTCACAATTTGGAAAAAGCCTGGCAAGTTAACAATCGTCCAACCATCATACTCCTGCGTATAGGCATAAACATCCTGTTCCCCTTTCAAAATTTGCTTTTTCATTTTCTTTTTCTTTTTATTTTTTTATTTTTTCTTTTTTTTCTTTTTTTGAAAAGAGGAGCAAAGTCGGCAGTTTTGTAGCTTTAGGCGAGGCCGAGGCCTACAAATATATGCGCGGCAGTACCGAGGGCGCTGAATCGCCAAGCTTTCCCACTTTTACCAGAATTAAAAAAATGCCTATAATATTTAAATATTTTGCTATTTTCGGCTGCATAACGTACCTATTAATATACTCTTGAATAATGCAATATATACCCACAATAATAGGGCTGTAATAAAATAATTCTTTACATTAATTTGCAGTGGATCTTTACTTTTTATGCACAGATAGGTTTTGGGCTTATTATTTATTTGTATGGTTATATTGGTACTTTTTAACGAACTTGCTTCTTTTCTATCTTCTCCTTTCTTTTTCAAAAAAACAAAACAAAAAACAAAAAAGAAACCTTTGTTGTTTATTTCATTTCATTTCGTTCCTCGCTCCAAATGCACGCCTTAACTTTCGTCATTATTTTATTTACCGCTTCGGCCGGTCTGGTTTCGGCCAGTAGTGGAGGACGTCTTTCTAGGCAAAAGAAGAATTTACATTCGTATGGAGAAAATAAACTCATGGACAATGGTGTGCGGACGGTTCCGAAAATACAACTCGGATTGCCCACATTCAACGTTTTGAACAAACTACGAGGCAAAAATAATAACGAAAAGGACTCCAACAACTGTTCTACATTTGAGTACGACGGGCATGCACAAGAAACGCCGGAAAGAAGTTGCTGCTTTGAAAAAACCGTAGATGGCAAACCGGTAAGGGACGGAATTCATTGCTGCCACCTACCTGATGCCACAAAGTTCCTTGTCCCAGGCCAGTTGCCTTGTTCGAGTCGTTTTTTCTCTGATCCAGTTAATCATTGGCTCTTCAGGGGCTGCAACGAAGGCTGGATCGAGTTGAAAAAATGCAGTGGCGTCCCTGTGCGTTTTTCATACTAGCACCGAAGAGGAGAAATGCCGTCGCAGTAAACTGGCAAGAAAAGGTCTTTAAAATTATAAGTGGGTGTGGTTATGTCACAACAAGATTTCATTAAATCACAACGTAGTGGATACCGTTACAGTGCGTTTTTGTACAGTACAAAATACCTAACAACTACAAAATCCCATATCTTACCTGTACAGGGGTAACGTTAAGGCGCATACACAACGTAGTGCAACGCGGCTAATTTATTTTGTAAATAGAACTATTTCCAACCCACTTGTCATATAGAAAGGCGGCTGTTGTGTTTTGGGCATTATTTGTGCGTTGTTCGTGGTTGGAAAAAAAGAGTTTTGCAAAGGTCATTATACCGGGATTCGGATCTGTGTTTATTGCAACGATTTTTAATCGTGACTCCTGTACGAATATAATATATGGCTTCGCAGTTGTTAGGTACTTTGTACTCAAAAACAAAACGCCCTGTAGAGTATCCACCCGGCTGTGATTTAGTGAGATCTTATTGTGATATAATCACACCTTTACTATTATCCTTTTACGCCCATTGGTGATTTGGGTTAACAACTTACGAAAAGCGGTTTTCCCAAATGGTGGAAGGTGGGAAAGAGAGGAGATAAAACTGTATGCTCAGATGAAGTCAATCATGCGGGAAGCCCGTGGGGATCCAGAGGCGTCGAGCGATAGCCTAGAAGCTTCGTGCGGGTCGTGACTTCTATATCGCTTATGGCTCATTTTCCCAAGCAAATAAAGGCGGAAGTTGTAACAGTCCATCGCTTGCACCTGAGCCAGGTTGTCAAGCACGTATGGCACCGAGCTGAACACCGTTTCCGATTATCCTTGGGACCTTGAACCACAATAATCATGTGGCAATATGGACAAGATTGCCAACATAAGGGAGCTGGAAGATAAGTAAGTGTGCAGTAAGTAGCAACAGGCGCGCGTCGCTCTCAAGGGTATTGTCGTCGGGGCTGTTGCTGACCGCCCCACCACATTCGTTTGATGTGCACACGTTCCCCAGCGGCCATCGCAGTGGCGGCTGCAAAGGCAGAAGGGTCGCCTAGTGATGGGTTACTCTGGGGACGGGGTAGCGGCTTGGGGAGTCTGGACCGGCCCGCTCGTCAATCACTTCGACCTCGTTTCGTCCTTGCATGCGCCCCGCCCGACCAATCGCAGCCCGCGCATCAATCAGTTCGAGTCGAACTGATGGTGGCATAGTACCAGAGCTGAGAGTATGAAACACCGGCTTTGAGAAGCTTGCCAGAGTAAGGATCGAATGGGCTGGAAGCGAACTACGTTCCCATGAGGTGCCGAACCTGTTGGCGGACACATATCCCAATCCAGACCCGGACGATAAATGGTTCACTAGCTATGTTACTGCCAGTCTCAAATGTCTTGTCCAAGATCCGTCTGGGCTAGCGGAATGTGTTGCGTTGAACAAGGAGAGCAAAACCTCATCTATGAGCGAGCTACTCTTCCAAAGCCTGATCGAGTTGTTTTATAGTGGAGAAGCAGGCCCCCGACTGGAGGCTGCTTCTGCTGGCATGATGGCCTTGGAAGAGCCTGGGCCTTTCGGATGCAATACCAGACTCGGTTAACCCAAGCAAATCCGCAAATCCGCAAACACGCCTTCTAGACCCCCCCACAGAGGAGGGGCGAGCCAGACCTGCCGGGAGAGGCCCTCCAAGAGCCATATGAGCCGGCGCCAGGGTGCTGCCCAAATCTCGAAACAACACCGAGCCTCCGCCTTCGCCCACGACTGAGCCCGTATCTATTCCTAACGAGGAAAAGATCTGGGGCTGGGGTACTATTATAACATCTAAGAAAAACAAGAAAAAAAAAAGCGGCCAATAATGGAGGAGGATAAAATCAGGTAACCACACGTGATTGCCAAAATACAACATCGAGTAATCTTTCGAAATCAGGACTAACGCCAAAAACAAATTACGTTTAGTAATTTGTAAAGATTAAAAGGGATTACATTTGGGCCAAAGGCTATATAAGCAAACTCACTACCGCGTGAATAAATTTACTTTTAAGATTATTTAGTAGCAATTAAAACATGATTTTGCAGCCAATTACACCATTTATATATTAAACCTGCTTTTATAACCGATTCGCACCTATTGAAATACTTACTGTTTTATTATTTATTTATTTTATAAATTATTTAATGCAGGGTATTGTTAAAATCGGATTTAACGTAGGCGTTAATTTGTACCGGTTATATAATCGCTAAGTTTTGGTCCCAATATTATAAAAGTTGGTCAAGATATAAACTCGTTTCGACTATAAATTATATAAAACAATTTATTATTTTATTTATTCGGTTATTAAATACGCTATATTACGTAGTATAAAAGCTGAGTTTTATATATATATTAAATACTGGTAAATAATAACCCTAACGTGCAAAAAAGTTAACTGCTTGTAAAATAAAAAACACACAAGTAAAATCGAGAAATTCAAATTTTACTAACAAACCAACCTTTGCAAACAAATTAAACTAACCCATATTCCAATTCGACCAATTTGATTATTAAAAATATAAATTAAATTTCTGTTAATTATTTTATTAACTGCCATATTTAAAATATACACTGTTTATTTTGACAATTTGTATTTGATTAATTTTATCGCAGTATCGGTCGTTGAATTGGCGAAATCACCTTCACAAACGACGAAAATCGACAAATTATACTCAGATTTGAACCAGAGTGATTTTTGTTTGGACCCACAGCTATAAATAAAGCCACGAATTGATCCACGGCTCAATTAATGGAGCTCGCGGTTCAGGGACGAGCCCTGAGATTATCGCCGGCCCCCTGCACAGCCCCCAGTTAGGTTGCATCAAATACCCTTCCATTCAGGGATTAGAGTGTACGTAGTAGAAGGTACCGATGGTGGATCAAGATTTGATGGGCTTTACGTGGCGGCTGGGGTGGGAGTCCAAGCCACGGATAATCCGAGCCCACGTTACCTTTCCTTCGGATTATCCGCGGTATGGCTAGAGGAAAAGACATTGAATGTCAGTCTCTCATAAATATTGTCTTGCTCTCTTTCCATGGCACCCTTCCACCTAGCTGTGTTCAGTACTGGCATGATACCGCATAGCCCGTGATTTGTCACAGCCAATCTGTGGTGTTCCAACTCAGCCAACTCTGGCGGAAAAGAAACGGTGCTTACAGTGTTTGTACAGTACGTCTACTAGACTGGTACTGTGCACTTATTTCACCACACGACACCATCAAAATGGCGGACGCAGCCAAGACCACGTTAGTCAAGCACCTTTCGCTCTCTTTAATCTCGTGCACCTGCTGATATGGAATTAGTGCCCGCGGCTGGCTGGCGTTGGCCGGCGCGGCGGTGGCGCTTTTCTGCACCGTCGGCTTTCTCAACGCGTTTGGCGTCTTCCAGGAATACTATTCGACGTTTCTCGACCGTAATCCTTCTGATATATCATGGATAGGGTCGCTGTCTATTTTCCTGCTCTACTCCATCTCGCCCTTTGGCGGCCTGCTTGTCGACCGGGTCGGGCCCACGCTACCCCTGTGCGCGGGCAGCGCGGGTCTGCTGCTGGCCCTGTTTATGACCTCGCTGTGCACGCAGTACTGGCAGCTCATGCTGGCCCAGGCCCTGCTCCTGGGTGCCAGCGCGTCGCTAGTCTTTTGCCCGCCGCTAGGAGTGGTGCTGCGCCACATGCCGCACCGCCGGGGCCTGGCCATGGGCCTAACCATTGGCGGCTCCTCCATCGGCGGCATCGTGTGGCCCATTATGCTGCAGCGCCTACTCAACAATTCGGCCCTGGGTTTCGGTTGGACCATTCGTGCCGTCGCCTTCACCATGATGCCCCTACTGGCGTTCGCCTGCCTCGCCGTCAGGGAGCCGCCCAAGAAGCCTGCGTCGGAGCCGCCCACCAGCGCGGCCGTCAAGGCCGACAACCGAGTCCCCGTTTCCGACAACTCGGACACGGCAGAGCCCGTCCCCGAAAAGGAGGTCCCGAGCAAGACGGCGTTCCTCAAGCAGATGACCTACATACTCCTCTGCTCGGGGCTCTCCTTGGCCTACCTGGGACTCTTCACCCCGCTCTTCTACGTATCAAAGTACGCCATCGCCCAGGGCCAGTCGAAATCGACGGCTTTCTACCTCCTGTCGGCCGTGAACGCGTCCTCGTTCTTTGGCCGGGTGCTGCCGGGCTACATAGCCGACACGTTTGGCCACTACAACCTGCTAATCCTCTCCACCCTCTTGTCGGGCGTCGTTGGCTTCACCTGGACTCAGGCCAGCAGCTTGCCAGGGCTGACCGTATGGGCCTTGGCCTATGGCTTCACCTCGGGCGCCGTCATGAGCCTGCAGAACGCGTGCGCCAGCAAGATGGCGCCCCCGCAGGTGCAGGGCCTCGCCGTCGGCGTGCTGATGGGCGTCCTCTCCATCTCGTAAGTTTTGCCTCGGCCTTGAAGACGTATTGGACAAGGCCGCTAACCCCGAACTACAAAATAGTGCGCTTATCGGCACGCCCATCAGCGGGCAGATCCTCACCCACTCGGGGTACGTCGCCTTGTCCGCCTGGACCGGTGCTACCCTGGTCGCGGGAGGTGTAGTGATTGGTGTCGCGAGGCTACTGAAGTATCCTAAGCTCATGACTGCTTTCTAATCAAGTCGAGGTGGCCAAATTACCTCGTCCAACGGGGATTGAAAGGGTGTGGAAATATGGATTGATAATAGCTGGGACTAACTGGAGAAAGATGCGAGCCGAGGGAGCTCTCCGATACTGTGGCTGTGGAAACTTACAATAATCAGGATCGATAATTGCGTAGCTGTACTAACATGGGTTGAAAAGCTGTTTGACAAGAGTCCAACCTTTATTTTACTTTCATTTAACCTTTTTGTTAATAGGACTTATTAATTGATCAATCGATCTGTAGGCCTAGGTCTCGTATGCTTGCATTCCCTTTTTTACATGTTCAAAAACTATGTTTGCAATCAAAGATCGTGCTTTTATTTCAAATCCTCTTCTTGGTGAATCACGTCAGTTACTCCAAAAAGTGTTGGTTTATATAACTCACGTCACGTGAGCTGGCATGTGCGCGGAAGCACGTTCACGCGCTCCACCACCTGCACCCATTTATATGGTTAGTTACGTAGAAGATAAATAGACAATTAATTTCAACCATTGTATTTATCGGTTTTTGGGCCATTGAACAAAACGTATCGACGTTAGCTTAAATTCGTTAGATAATTTTGCAATTCGACGGTTATCGTGCAAAGGAACTTTTTATTTTATTATTAAGAAGGCCGATCCAAAGTATTTACAGCAGAAAATTGTCCAATTTGTGTGGCGTATTTTGGGGTTATGGCCGGTTAATTTGGTTAATTTAAGTAATTCGTTTTTAAATCCTTCTTTATTGGAAAATAGCAATGCAAACGTCAATAACGCCCAAAATAATGTTACGTGAAAATTTGATAACACCTAGATAATAGCGTACAGCCCCGGAGGGCTGGGTTTTACTAAACCTTAGGCTAGCGTTACGTAAACGCTATAGGGATGCCGCCTGTAAAAGGGGCTCCTTAGATTTAAGGGTTGCAGGTGAATCCTGAATCCCTTAAAATTAATCTATAATGTTGATAGGAATAGAGTGATCGCTGCGATCGGTAAAAACAATATAACAAATAAACGGTATTCTCATGCATTTTATTTATCGTTCTATAACTATCTACAATCCTGCAGAGATCCGTTAAAATCTCTACTACGTATTCTAAGATTACGTGTCGCCACACGTAATCTACCCACACGTATATTTGCCCGCGAACAAATACAGGCTATTTTTTATATTAATTGCAAATATACGCACCCCCTAAACCCGTAAATAATTATTAATAAATAAATAAAAAAAAATAACGCGTTTGGGAAATTATAAAATTTTTTAACGTTACAAACGAATATTTTATTTTAACCGTTTTTTAATAAATAGGGGGGATTTTATTATTTTTTAATAATAATAAAATAACCCTTTATTTACGTAAACGTTTAATTTATTATAAATAACCAATTATAATACGAAAATTTAATGGGAATTTTATATTATAATAATTACCGATCCTTTTTTAATCCGTTTATAAATAAACCGTTTTTTTTTGGTTCGTAATTTTTTCGTTTTAATTTTCCGATTTACGTTTTATTAAATTTATCGTAAATAGGCCATTTATTTTTAACAATTATTTAATAAATATATCGTCGTTAATATAAATTAAAAAATAATTAAACCATTATTTTTTGGTTTGGCGGTTTGTACCGCTAATAATTTTACGCCCGCCGGTTTTGCCCGGTACCCTTTATTTTCGGGCCGTTTTAAGGCCTTTATACCCACCGTTACCGCCGCCGTTACCCCCGCCCCTACCGTTACCGTTATTATTACCGCTACCCTTACCGTTATTACCTTTACCGGTACCCGTAAAAGTAAAAAATCTTTTACCGTTACGCCCGTTAATCGGATTATTAAAATTAAAAATAAATATACGTATTCTTTTTTCCCGTTTATTTTTCGTTTAATCGTTTAAAATTAATAATTTATATATAATACGCGTTTTTATTATTACCGCCCCCCGCCCCCGCCCCGCCGCCGGCGTAATCCGGCCGAAATTTTATTTGGATTATTTACGTTTTATTTTCGCGGGCAAATAAAGGTCCGGTAATTTCGCGGTTTACCGCGAAACGAACCCGTTTTTTGGGCGGTATTATAAATACGTTTCCGGGTATTTTTACGAAAAAATTCCCGTTTTCGCCCGTTTTTTTACCGTCCATTTTTTAACGGTTATCGTTAAAAACGATAAAATTGTAAATTATAATATTTACCGTTTTTTTTTTTTATTTAATATTAACGTATATTTTAAATAATTATTAAATAACGCCCCGTCGTTAAAGGGATATTGGAAATTTAGGAAAAGGAAAAAAAGGTAATGGCGTAACCGTAGCGGTTATATCGGCCGAAAAAAAGAAAAAAAGGCCAAACGGGCCGTTTTACGGTTTGTAAAAATTTTATTTTAATTTATTGGCTATTTTTTACGGGTTTTTTTCGGGGGTTAAAAAATCGTTATTTTTCGTATTTTTTTTAAAAGGTAAATATTAATTTATACGTTATATTTTATTTATATTATACCCTATATTATAACTTTTTTTCGCATTTTTTTATTAATTACGTTATATTTAACCTTTTATACGTATCCGTAATTTATTCGTTAATATTAAATTTTTTAACGCGTTATTCGGGTGTTTTTTCGTTATAGCGTTTATAAGGTTATTTAATTTATTAATTTATCGGATTTTTTAAATTTTACGTTTTTCGTACAATTATTTAATCGCCATAATATTAATTATTAATTTTTTTTTTATAATAATTTTAAATTATATTAAATAATCGTATAATAATTTGGAATTTGTATAAATTACGAAATTTAAAGGCGGTAGGCCGTTACGTTTACAAATTGTTCGGAACGTACGCGTTAATATAAAGCCTATATTTAACCCGTTTATTATACCGTAAATTTCGCTAATTAAAACGTTACGCATTACGCGTTTGCATTTAGTGGAAAACCAATATATAATATTGCCCTATATTTCGAAATTATTTTCGTTTTTGTAACTAATTTCGTTACTATACAAAATTACGTAACCTATTTGTAAATTTAAATTTTTCAGGTTAGCGAACGATCCGTTTACAAATATATATAATTTCGCTATTTTTATAAATAATAAAATATATTTTAATTTTTTTTACTGGTTTTTAATTTGTTATTATAATCGTTTGTTAAACGCCTCGATTTTTATATTTAACGGGTTAACCGTTTGCGCGGCCATTAAAAAATCGAATATAACCTCGGGCTGGCAGGTAATAAAAATATATACGCCCCTGGCCCGTTAGGCCACATATTATTATTTGCGATTTGGCGTTTACACGTTTATTAATTTTAAACGATTTATTTATTCCTTTTATTGTATTAATATATCGCCGTTTCGCAATATTATTTTATAACCGTTAAAATTTTTAACGTTTCCCGCTTGCAATATTTTTTGCGGTTTCGCTAATAGCCCTATTTTTTAAAGTTTTATTTTTTCGTACGTAATAAATTCGGAATCCCCCAAATTTAACGTATCGTTTATTTGCAAACTTATTAGCCTAAACGGACCGTTTTTCGTAATTAAAAAATAAATATTATATTTAAACGTTATATAATTTAATTATTTTTTATAATAACGTTAATAAATATTAAATTAATATAATCCTAATTTTATTAACCCGTATAACGGTTTATTAACTTTAAAGTAAATTTCCGGCGGGTATTTATATAATAATTTTTTCGGGATTTTTACTAATACGTTTTTAACGAATTGGTTTTTAAATTGGGTATACGTTTGGCTAATATCCCTAATTATAAGGACGTAACCAAATTACACTATTATAATAAATACGATTGTTAAAATTAATCGTTGATTATACCGTATAATCGTTAACGTTTGGGTTAATAGGCTTTTTTTTTCGCTATTATTATACCCTTAAATAATAAAACGTAATTTTTCGTACGGGTAATCTGTTATTTTTTTAATTTTCCGTATTATTTTAATATTAAAAATCCGGTTATATATATTATTTCCGTATATTGGTTTAAATATTCCTACGTTTAACAAAATATTTATTTCCGTTACATTTAATTGTTCGAATAAAACCCCTGGTATTATTATTTTCCTTTCGGCCCTATATTTAATAATTAATTTTTTGGATTGGGTTTTTTTAATTAATATAAACGTTTCGTCGTAATATATTTTGGGCCGTTTTTGCCTGGTATTACGCCGTTAATTTTTTAAATTAATCGCTATATAAATTGTAAAATTATTTTTAAAGGTAATTTATTATAGGGTAATAGGTGTTTTTACAAAGGGATTTGGCGTTAATTTAAAAGGTTTTTTCGGGGGTTTTAATGCCGTTTTTGGGCGCCTTTTCCGCCGTAATTAAACCTTTTTTAAATACGTAAATTCGGCCTAATTACCCTATATATCGTTCGGCTATTTTTAATATTTATAATAGGGTTTAACGTACGTATTTTTAAAATCGGAATCGCCGTTAAATAACGCCATTCGTATTATATTTTCGGTAATAAAAATAATTTTATAAAGGCCATTTTAATTGCCTTTTTTACGGTATATTAATATTTTATTATTTAACGCTAATATACGCGGTAATTTATCCCTTATATTAGGCCCGTTTTTAGCAATTAACGCGTCGTTTAGTTTTTTTTTTACAGTAATTTTTCGGAATTTAATTATAATTTTATTTATTATTTCCGCGCGTTTTATTTGGGTAAATATTAGGGGTAAATTTATAATTATTTTTGGTATAGTTCCAAAAATTAATAATATAAGTATTAGCCCGTTTAATCCGGCGGTATTATTAACCGTTTTTACCGCTGTTTAAAAGGCAGTTTTTTATAAATAATCGTTACCGTATTTTGCCCGGATAATTTTATACGCCCTTTTTAAAAATATATAAAAACGTTCGATTTTACCTATAATCCAATACGTTTTTATAAAAATTTAATAATATATAATTTTTAAAAGGCGTGTTTTTGCGTAAAATTTAATTGTACGGAAATTGGGCCCTGGGTTAAACGTTAATACGTTTGGCGGATTTAAATAAATATTAATCCAACATTATTTTAACGCTTTTTATATTTTTTTGGTTAATATATTAACCAAAAATTGGGCAAATTAAAATATAATATTCGTATCAATTATATAAAATATTGGCCGTTTATTTAAATATATAATATTAACGATAATTTCGTAATTAAAATTAATATCCTTTTTTAAAATAGATTTAAAACGTTGCGGTAATTTTCCTTTTTTTTGGTAAAAATGGCACATTTTATTAATTATTTAAATTATTTTAAAATCCGCGTTTTTGTTTATACGTTATAATAGGCGTTAAATTTTGTTAATAAAAAGGTATTTAAAACGTTTGTAAATTCGCCGCAGCTTTTTTTCCGTTAGGAACGTTCCCGCAATTTTAAAATCGGTAAAAAATATAATTTTTTACGCGGTATTATTTAAATAGAATTAGGGGTATTTCTTTTTCCATTTTACAGGTATTCGTTTACCGTTACCGTAAATAATTTCGTTTCGGACGTTATTATAATAAATTTACAATTTATCCATATTTTTTAACGATATTAAAAACGGTATATTTATTTTTATAATATAAAACGTAATTATTTTTATAGGGGTAAATATATTGGTAATTTTTATCGATATTATTACGCCGTTTTAATTAAAACGTATACGTATTTTTCCAATACGTTATTAATTTATATATAGGTTTGGTTTATATCGTTACAATATTACGAATTATTTAAATTTTGCCGTTAAATATTTAACCGCGTTAATATTTGGTAAAAAACCTTCCCATTTTATATTAATTTGTATAAATATATAATTTAGGCGATTAATTAATTATTTTATGTTTTGTTTTTATATAACGTTAAACTTATATTTAAAAAATTCGTTTGCTAAAAATTTTACATTTTATATTATTATATAATGGTTAATTGTAATGGGTTTTTCGTTTATAAATTTTATTAAATAGCCTTTTAATATTTTTAAATTACTATTGCCCAAATTTTCGTTAAATCCCTCCGCGGTTTGTAAAAACGTTTTATAATTTCGTATATTTTGGCTATAATTTTTTTATCCGCGTTTCCAACGTTTTTTTTTAACGCGTTATTTTTTTTTGGTATATTTTTATAATTTGCAATTTTTTTTTTGCAAATATAATACCCTCCTTTTTTTTATACCCTTTTTTTTAGGGTTTAATCCTTAATTTCGTTCGAATTTTTAAACCCAATTATTTGCGGTATAATGGCCGTTTATTTCGAACTATTATTTGGTATTTACGATTAATTAAATATTAGCCGCTAGCCTGTGGTTTATTTTAAATAATTATAAACCGGTATAATTAATTGTAAAATTTTTCGTACGACTTTTTCTTCGTATTTACAAATGTTAATTTTAACTTTGGTATTCCTTATATAACCCGTATATTATTATTAACAAATTGGTATTTAAATTAATAATTTAATTTTATAATTTTTTAATACCGTTATAATTTATCGAAAAAAAATTTCAAAATTTATTTTGGGGTTTTATTTATATTTTCGGGCTTATTTTTTACAAAATAAAACGTAATTAAATTCCAATTTAAATGGTATTATTAACGGATAAAATCGGTATTAAACCTTTTTTTTAAACGTAAATATATATTTTTAAAAATTTTATTCCTATTTATATATATCCGGAAATAATCGTTAATTTTTCCCTTTAAAATTTACGGAAATACGGCGTATATTTGGGAAATTTCGATTTACATTATTTGGCAAATATTTATAAAATTAAATATTTTTTTATCCAAAAAATCGTATAGATTTTTTAAATAATTATTATCCTTTTCCCAAATTTGTAAAAAAGTTTTTAACGTAATAAACGGAAACGTTTAATTAAATATTTAAATGGGTAATAAACGTTTATATATAATAATATTTTATACCGTAGTAAAACGGTTATACGTTTAAAAAATCTCGTACGTAATTAATTGTTTTTTTTAAACATTTACCCGTTTATTCCAGGGTTTTTTTTTATATTTTTCGTTAAACGGCCTTATATTACCAAACGGTTATTCCCCGGGAACGGTAAATAAATAATAGGTATAATCGTATTATATATTGGATAATAGCCGTAATTTTGGGTCGGACCCTTAAAAATTTATTTTGGACGTAGGGTATACGGGTTGTAAATTAATAAATAATGGAATACGATTTTTTATTTTTTTAATTAAAAATTCGTTAAAATTACGGTTTTGCGTGGTTGCCGTTTGCGGTTTTTTTTTTGCAATTTCTATAATATTTATTAATTTTCGGCCTATTTTTCCGTATTTTCGACCTGGTATTATAATTTTATAACTTTGTAAATAATTTTTTAAAACTCGTATAAACCCTTTATTATATTTATTAAAAATTTTTTTTTTCCAACCTTTAAATTTTTCGATATAATATTCCAATAACCGGTTACCTTTTTTAAATATTATAAATTTTTCGAAATCGCAAATTACCTTAATAATCCATACGTTTTTTTACGCAATTATTATTTGGTTTGGATATTTGGATAAATTTTCCAACCCGGTTTTTAATATTTTTATATTAATTTTTTTTTAATTATTGGAACGGATTTCCAATTTTTTAAATATACGATTTAAAAGTTCGTTTTCGTTAAAACTTTTAAATATTTTCGGTATTGTAAATAATATAGGCGGTATATTTGGATTTATCGCATTAATATCCGATATAGCGCCGTTTTTCGTTTAAAATAGCGGTTCGGAATAAAAATTTGGTTAACGGTATAGCCCGGGTGGTAAAAGTTCCAAAAAGTTTAAATTATAATAATTTAACCGGTATTTTTAAAAATTTACGTAATAGTAATTTATAAATTTTAAACGTATTGGTATACGGTATTTGTAATTATTATAATATTTTTCGTTATTAACCCCAAATACAACGTTGGTTAAAAAAATTAACAATTTAAATACCTTTATTTAGTTTATTTATATTGCCTATATTAACAATATTGATTAATATTAATAGGAATAAAGTGATCGCTGCGATCGGTAAAAATAATATAACAAATAAACGGTATTTTCATGTATTTTATTTATCGTTTTGTAACTATTTACAATCCTGCAGAGATCCGTTAAAATCTCTGCTACGTGTTCTAAGATCACGTGTCGCCACACGTGATTTACCCACACGCATGTCTGCCCGCGAACAAACATATAGTCCTATTACGAAATGCTGCTAATATTGTCGTGATTATTATACGTTATTTTATTCGCCCTATTATTAATTCATATTATTAGCGTGTGCCTGACCCTAGCCAGTATCCCGGCTATGACAAATAACAGTGTGACCAAAAAGAAAACAACGGAAATAATACCCAAAAATGTATAACTGGTCTTTGATTATTTGAAAAACACAGGTTAGGACCCGAGATATCCGACTTCAACTGCAAGAAATTTCCCGGTCCAGCGAAAGCAACGCCATTTTACGGCTTTTGCAAAAGCCCAAAAAAGCTTCGAAACCAAAAATACCCTCTTGGCTAGCGCCCAGCAAAAAATCAGGTTATTAACCTTACAGTTGGGAATAATACGGCCGACTTAAAGGAAAAGTTCCGAATCCAAACGAGCTTTTGGTTAGCAAGTAGAACGTGGTTGGATTTCAAGAAAATGATATAGAAGATTTGGAAGTTTTAGGTGATGAAGAAAAGGTTAATAAACCGGAACAGCCTGAAAACGACTGTATTTTTGTGCGTTGATAGTTTTATATTCAAATCAGTTTACAAAAGCATACATTTCGTTGTTGGATATTTAGGGGTGGCCATCAGGGGGTACGCAACGTTAAGGATAGTTGACGTTTGTGCTCAAGGGCCACAGTATGACCCTAGCCGGGCAAATATCTGATCCCAGCTGCAATATGTATCGTTGGTGACGAACAAGTCGTCCAAGTGCTTATCGAAGCCATCCCACGGGTTGCCCGTCTCCGAACTGCCTTCACCTATTGATGATTGGTTTTCATCCGTAATGGCACCACGCATTCCGGGCCATGCGGCGGGTCCAATTTGTTGTTGCTCGTTTGCACCCCCCGCAGACGTCTGGACATTGGCCATTGTTGGCCTGCTGCTGCCGACAATCTGGCCCCCTCGGCTGTCCACGGTCGCCAAGTCACCATTCACGCGGTACTTTGCGAAAACACCCCTCATCGCGCGCACCAGGTCGGCGGCGACGGTGCACTCCTCCCCCGCGGCCGCCAGCAGGCGGTATGCGTGGACCAGCATGCCGTCCAGATCGTTCTCCCCTCCCGCTTCGGGATGCTGCCTTGGGTGCACGCCCGAGCTCTTCCGTAAGCTGCACTCGAATGCCAGGATGGCGCAGGCGCAAAACAGGTGGTTAACCACGATGCCCAGGCGATGTATTGGCGAAGCTGGGCAGCTGTGATGACCAGGGTGGTGGAGGATCTGCCGGCGGAAGGGCTCCGAAGGCCGTATCCGCAGCGAATGCTCGAGCAGTGAGGTGGAGATTTCCAGCACCATCTGGGCGGAGCGCACGCAAATCTCTCTAGACAGTCGGTATGTGGTGCCTTGGCGGCCATCCGAGTCTTTGTAGAGGAGGAACGGCCGCAGCAGGCGAGCCCTGCGCGAGTGAAAGCCCAAGTGAAGGGAAGCGCGCTGCAGGCATAGGAACCGCGGGGAGCCCTCCGGGATCGGCGAGGTCAGGACGAGGGGAGGCGGCATGCTCTCGATGGCCTTTTTGAAGAGCTCGTCGGACGCGAGGACACGTTCGTTGTAGGCCGTGTCGGCAATACTGTCATCGGGGCTCTGGGAATCTACAACCAGGCGACAGATTTCGGCAAGGCGGATGACTTGCAGGAAGCAGCTTGCCTGCGTTGGGACGTGGGGCGGCAGGGCCAGGATCTCCGAGTCGATGGCAAGATCGCTGTCATTGAGGTTGCGAGGTAACGCGACCCTGATCTGCCGCGGATGGACGGTGTAGGTGCCATCAAAGGGTCCGCCATTAAGGCCCTAAATTTTACGAGAAATTAATAAAGAATCAAGATTGGTTTTTAAGAAAAGGAAAACATATCGGCTGTATTTACCAGCATCCAGTCTGTGGCTGTGACGTGCCACCAAAGCCTTCTCTTCAGCTCTCGCCTGGCGGTGGTGTCCGTCGACTCGCAGCCGCGGCTGTCGACCAGGTGGATTCCCAGTTCGCGGCAGGCCGTGACCGAGCATGTGTGCAGAGTGTAAAACCGAGTTGAGGGACCGTCCATGTTGTATGTCAGATAGGCAAGGATGGCGCAGGCCTGGGCGCCCTCCAGCGATCGCGAGCCTTGCCTCTGGGCCTCTTCGAACGCGTACAAAGCAGACGTCTTCCAAATAAGCGATGCGCTGGTGGCTTCCCCCTCCGTGTCGAACCGGTGTTGGCTGGGCACCCCTCCGTCCCAGAAAAAGGCGCAAGCGGCGCAGATGCTGAGGATAAGGGCGACCTGGGCCGGGTCGACATGGTTGATATTCCTGGCGTGCAGCGCGGGATAAACGTTATCGATGACGGATATGGTCGAGGCGATATGCACGATGGGCATTAGGTGGTAGGTGTTTTCGACAAAGTCATGCACCATGGCTATGGCGTCTTTTTGTGGCATTAACCACACCGGATCAGGAGCCCCGGTGGCGAAGGAATGCTGGCAGCTCTCGGCCACGCGTATATCCAGGGGCTGGTAGCCGGACCTGGTGCTGGCGCTGGAGCTCCTGTCATACGCCTTGTCGAGAAAGTTGGCCGTCTGGCGGCCTTCCCTCTCCAGCCCGGACAGCGGCACCTGGGGCGTGAGGTCACCGTGGGCCCCGTCGGAATTGCCGCTGACCCTCACCGCGGAAGTGCTCCGGAAGACGGCCTGCTCGAGCGCTGCGAGGCGTGCCAAGATAGCGGTACCCAGCCTGTCGTGTCCCGCGCTTTCGGCCGACGAGGCGGCCGGAGAAGGGGCGGACGAAGGCGACATGATGCTGCAGGCCAGACCGCGGGTGCGGCAGCTCCCGCAGGGGGTTCCCCTGTCGCACTTGATCTTTCTGGAGCGACATAAATCACAGGAGGTCTGTGGCTGCCGTCGGGAGGGTTGCTGCGGCGCCGAAGCGCTTTCAGCCCTGCTACGTTTCATTGCCGAAAATGACTCTGTTGCGATGGATAATGTTATCTCCCTCAAAAAGGGCCCTATTGACGGATAATCCGGATTTTCTCTCATACTGGTTCAAGAGAAAAGCGTTGGACGAGGATGTTCGTTGCGGATTTTCCGCCTTGGCCTAAGGTCCAAAACGTAATTCTATCAAAGTTAAAGCATCGAAAGAGGGGCTAGGGCCTCAACCTTAATTATATTAAAATTTACAAGGTACAAAAGGGAGGGGCGCACGGCCAAAAGCGGGTCCACTCCTTCGCCTACTATAGTGGGTAAGGGTAAAAATTCATTCCCCTGTACAGTGTCCGCTGGTGTGGGCTTTGTGCGCATTGTTGACTTTGGTAATTATTTTGACCAAAAAAATAATTTAGCGAAAATAAACAAGTTGTCCTCGGATTTGAACCAGAGTGATTTTTGTGTGGACCCATAGGTACATGGTAAAACCACAATTAAGCCATGGCTCATTTATGGAGCTCTCGGTTTAGGGATAAGCCCTGAGATTAGCGCTCGGTCAACTTTGCAACGCAAGGGGTTTAGTCTGAGAACTGAAACTAATGTGGAAAGCGATTCGCAAAATACCCTCCAAGCAAAGCAGGAAATAGTAATTGCGGTAAATTTTGTCGTTTCACGACTAAAAGCAAACATCCAAGCTAATAAGCAGACCTACCTACTCTGGTAACTGCCCTTTTATTCGTACCCCCTGTCAGGTGCCTTGTTCTCGCACTTTCCATAAAACTATACTATTTTCGGTGACAAACATAAATTATTTAAACAAAGGTACTTCTGGCTTTCGATCATAAATGATCTTTTATCCCAAACCGCCAAACGACTCACTTTTGCACGTACTTATGTGTATTGGACCCCAAATCAATGGGCTTCCGTTCTTTGGTTGGACGAAAAGTGGGTATTACTTGGAACGCATATAAAAACGTATGTAACCAGGTTATTCGACGAAACCCTCGATCCAAGGTTGGATATTTTGGGGAACCAACTTGGGGCAAAACCGACAGGAATACGTATTGTAGTCGAATAGCCCCTATTATTTGGAGATGCCTACAGGATGCAAAATTGCAATAAAACCGTTGGCTTTTATGCAGAATAACGCTCCAGGTTATAAGTCCGGCAGTACCTAAAAATATATGGATATATTGGGTATTATAAGGCTAATATGGCCGCCCGTTTCTCTGAACCTAAATCCCATTGCAAATGCGTGGGATCGGATAAAGGATTATATCCGCAAATAATATGGTCTTTAAAAAATTACGGAGGCGAATCAAGGAAGTTTGGGAAACATTCACTGTTGAATTGTTGCAGGAATAACTGGCTATTATGCAGCAAAGGCTATTGGCTGTACTTTAAACTAACGGGACGCAGATTCCGTTGTAGGGGTTGTTTGGTGTCATTATTTTTGTAAATAGTTTCAATTTTATAGTCGATTTTATCAAGTCCCGTTGTTTTCTTTATCACGAAATCGCTACCAAATTTAGTTTAGATGTAAACTTTGGTACCCACGATAAACACGTCAAGGGGCACTATTCTTACCCCTAACATCCAAGTAGTTCTCCATAGGTCCACACGGTACAAAGCTTAGTGCTAATGAGATGCGGGCCGTGAACCTTTTCTCATCGAGATGATGTTATAAAAATGAATGGTACACGCGATGCTGCGGAAGGTGTGGGCCAGGGTTCAGTGGCGTAACAGCCGGCATATAGTAGACCCTGGACATTAATGAACCACCAGCAAAAAGTGGGTATACAGCGCTTCTCTTTCTTGAGGTGAGAACGATGATTGCGTAGTTATTAGACTGTCTCACCGAGCTTGCAGATGCGGGTTCGAGACGCGTTCCCCGCTTCGCCAACGTGATGAAGAGGCGTATTGGGCAGGCCCATGGCATCAACTACAATAAATTCCGCATTTGAACTGTATTGGCGGGTCCGTGATGAAAAGGCATAAAACTTTGCAATGGATCACCGTGGCATCCTAATGGGGCAGGCCTGACTAAAGCGTCTAGGCCTCACGTTTCCGCCAGCGTCAAGCGCTTCTCTCCCGCATCGTGGGCCGCTGCGCCGACTTTGCAGCAGAAGCCGTGGTACATTGTCCTTTGAAGAGACAGAGACGTCGGGCAGCGGCAGGGGCTGCTGCCTACGGGCCTACGATGGGAGAAGGTATAAAGACTATGGAGAGCTTGACTTGATCCACGGGTTTGCCATTTTTCCCTTATTCATCTATACCATTACCCTGTGTACCAGTATCATCATGACTGTCAGGCCACTACCTTTTCTCACGGGGCCAGCCCCAAGCCCTGATACGGCGGCTGGCTTCAAGCCCAGCCCGCCCACAGGCAACCTGGTTTCCGTTTCCCCCCTGTCCAGGGCCCAGATGGCGCTGTGGTTCGACTACCTGCAGCACCCAACCTCTACACACTACTTCTTGACCCTCAAGGTTGAGCTGGACAAGCAGCCTCTCAGCCTGGACAAGATTATACAAGGTATGCACACTCGCCTCCCAACAAATGTGCACATGCTGACCGGCTACAGTTATCCGGGGCTTGGGCAAGCAACATGCCATGCTGCGCACAACCTTCCACGTCGATACAGATACAGATGACATGTCAAAGTCGTACATGGCCGTCCACGATGATTCGTGGGACCAGGAGATCCACGTCCTGATGAACGACGCTCAGCTTTATGAAGCGCTACGGCGGCCATTCCAGCTGTCCTCGGATTCGCCCGTCCGCTGGGTTGTCCAGATGAAGCTTCAGCCTGGCAGCGCTCAGAGCACCTACACTGTCTTCGCGGCGGGTCATCATATCGGCGTGGACGGGGCGTCCATGAGCGTGCTGTCGAACCAGCTCCTGGAGGCCGTGGCATCTGAGGTTGAGGACCAGGCCGACCACAGTGGCCTCCACTATGGGGACTATGTCCAAAGACAGGCAAGTTCATGTGAGCCCCAGACACCTTGTTGCTAATATGCTAACTTTGTTTGCAGGAAGGATATCTGCGCAGTTCATCAGGTGCGGCGGCTGGCAAGTTCTGGCTCTCGCAATTGCAACACACTCAGCCGTTCCGGTGGCGGATGGAGCCGCCAGAAGAGATCAGCACCCCAAACTACCGTCAGCTAGACACCTGGAACTTTTTCCCAACCGCTCAAATCCAGGAATGGGGCAACCTATACAAGACGTCCTGGTTTCGCGTGGCTACGTCCATAGTGGGGCTTGTCACTGCGGCCATGGCTGAGCCCCAAGCCCACCACGACCATGCTCTAATGGTGGCGTTTGGTGCCAGGCCCAAAGGCTTTGAAAACAACGTTTCACACATGGCCAACACAATGCCCGTCAAGTTTCCCCTGTCGTCGCTGCTGCGGGACGACGCCACCTTTTCGGACGCGGTCAAAGCCATGGGCCGCAACGTTTCCACGGCCAAAAAGTATGAAAACTTGCCATTCATGTGGCTCATGGAGCAGGCAAACCGGCAGATGGACCCCAAGCTGCTGGACTTTAAAGTGGCCATAACATACTCGCCTAAACTTGCCAACAAAAGCTGCGAGCTGTTTCCCGTGGAGGGTATATGGGACCTGTTCTTTTGCTTCCTCGAGCAGGAGGACGGCGTGACCCTGGGAGTCATCAGCAACCCGCGCGTTTTCGGCGCGAAAGCTCTCGGCCAGCTGCAAAGCTTGTTCAACGAGATTTTTGCGCTGTCAAAGGCCAGCCCAAGCTTTAAGCTGACCGACTTGGCTTTTTTGCAAAACAGGACGCCCTCTCGGTTCATCTCCGGCCCGGCCCTGAACGACGTCGAAAGCATCAGCAAGTCGAGGGTTTACCGGCTGATCAAGGCCAGAGCAGCGAGCCAGCCCGACCTTGTCGCTCTGATGTCGGCGGAAAAAAGTGTTCAAATGACGTACCGCGAACTCGCAGCTCAGAGCAGCCAAGTAGCCCACTTTCTCCAAAAAAACCGTCTTGGCAAGGGCGATGCAGTCCTTGTCCACCTGGAACGCGGCTTCGCCCAGATCGTATGGATCCTCGGCGTCATGGAGGCGGGTGCCTGCTATGTAGCCCTCGACAAGACCTGGCCCGCAGCCAGGAAGGAAGCCATCCTAAGGGCGGCCAAAGGAAAGCTGTTGGTCACGGACGACGAGAAAATGGACTTTGAGAAACAAGACACGACCGTCGTGTTCCTTGCGCAGTCCGCGGCCGAGATAGCCAGCATGCCCGAGAGCACTTGCGAATGCGAGGTTGCAGATGACGATCTGGCCTATGTCGTCTTCACATCGGGGTCCACAGGCCAACCCAAGGGCGTCATGGTCGAGCACTCCAACCTGAGCCACTACGTCACCGCGACGCGCAGCTTTGTCAAGATCGGACCCCATTCTCGCGTGCTGCAGCTCGCGTCCTTTGCCTTTGACGCCATAGTGCTCGAATACGCGGTCACCCTCGCCCATGGCGGTACCCTGTGCTTTGCCAACCACCCAGAGGTGCTGGTAGGCGAGTACCTGGCCGACGTCCTCGACAGCAACCAGGTCAACTTCTTCCACTGCACACCTTCGGTCTTGTCGACCCTTCCGGCAGGGAGGCGGCTGCCCTCGCTGAGAACCGTTTCCGTGGGAGGTGAGGCCTCGCCGCCTGGCCTGCTCGACCAGTGGAGGAAGAGAGTGGAACTGCTGCACGCGTACGGCCCGACCGAATGCACTGTGATCTGCACACTGGAAAGGATTTCCGAAGACGAATCGACCCAAACCGCCATCGACGCCACCGTCATCGGCAAGGCGCTGCCCAACTCGGACATTCGCATATGTGAGGAAGGCAAGCTGGAGCCCCTTGCACCCAACCAAGTCGGCGAGATTTGCGTCGCCGGACCGCAGGTCACCCGTGGGTACGTGGGCCAGGAAGAGCTCACGGCCACCAAGTTCCACAACATCACTCTCGCCGACGGCTACCCGACCCGGCTCTATCGCACTGGCGACAAGGGTTTCATTGACGATGACGGCAAGCTGCACATTCAGGGCCGGATCGGAAACCGCGAGATCAAGGTCCGGGGATACCGACTGGACCTGTACGAGGTGGAGAAGAACGTGATGGCTTTCGACCCCGAAGTCACCCAAGTGTCGATCCAGCAAGTTGGAGAGTCCTTGGTGGCACTCGTGGTGCCCGCCTCGGTCGACTGCGACCGCATCCGCAGCAAATTGCTGAAGGACATGCCCCGTTATGCAGTGCCCACCCGTTTCATCCGAATCGCGAGCCTGCCGCTGAACATGAACGGAAAAATCGATCACGCCCAGGCCAGCAGTCTTGCGGCAGAGCTGGTGATGCAAGATGCCACCCCTACCCCTACTGCTGTACGAGCTGTCGGCGTGACGGAGGAGAACCTGAGTCTCAAGACAAACGAAAATGGCCTGGAAAGACAGGAGATGCTTCGCAGGCACCTCACAGCTGAGGTCACAGACTTGTGGGCCAAACTTCTGGGTTCTTCTCGGCAGTTCGACCCCGAAGTCGGATTCTTCGATGCTGGCGGCCACAGCCTCTTGTTAACCCAGCTTCACAAGATGATCAAGGAGCGTTTCGGCACGGGGTCGCGACCCAGCCTCTTGGACATCTTTAGCATGAGCTCGATCCGGAAACAGGTCGACTGCCTTTTGGGGATTGTGGACCAGGATGCCATGCTCGGATCGGAGCCCACTGTTAGCAGCTCTCGGTCGCAATTCAGACGGTCGGCAGAAACCCCCTCTTCTCCCATCAGCGCTCCAAGCAGCGCTCCTGTCGACACCGACAAGGACCTATACGCCATCGTGGGCATGTCGTGCCGGTTCCCCGGCGCCACCACCGCCGAGCAGCTGTGGAACGTGCTCATGGAGCAGCGCGATACCATCACCACTTTTGCACCCGCCGAAAACCTCGGCTTCGCCCTCGAGGAGAACAGCGTGTTCGTGCCGCGCTACGGCATGATCGACGCGCTCAAGGACTTCAAGCCGTCGGCGTACTTCATGTCCGACACCGAGGCCCAGACCACTGACCCCCAGAAGCGCGTCTTCCTGGACGTGGCCGCCGACGCCCTGGCCGACGCGGGCACCTCGGCCAACCCCGGAAACCCGCTGGACCCTGTGGGCGTGTTCGTCGGCGCGGCCGCCAACACTTTCCTCTCCTCGTGTGACAACCCGGGGAGCAAGCCGCCCGGCGACGAGGAGCCGCAGTCCTTTGCCAACCACTACCAGCAGCTGCTCGACTGCCCCATCGGCACCTTTGCCTCGTTCAAGCTTAACCTGACCGGACCGGTGGTGACGCTCAACACGGCATGCTCGTCGTCGCTCGTCGCGCTGCACCTGGCCTGCGCCTCGCTCTCGCACGGCGACTGCAACACCGCCGTGGTGGGCGGCGTGTCCATGGCCTACCCGCAGGAGGGCGGCTACGTCACCGCCCGGCCGGGCGGCGACTCGTCGGCCGTCTTTTCCCCCTCGGGCGTCTGCCACCCGCTCGACTCGCGCGCCGACGGCTGCGTACCAGCCGACGGCGTGGCCGCGCTGGTGATCAAGCGTCTGGGCGACGCCCGCGCCGAGGGCTGCAGGGTGTACGCGGTGATCGAGGGTATAGCAGTCGGTGCCGATGGGTCCGTCGACAAGGCTGGGCTGGGCGTGCCCAGCTCCTCAGGCCAGAGCCGCACCGTCGAGGCGGCGCTGCGCAAGGCGGGACCCCAGGCGCTGAACCGCCTGCGCTACGTCGAGATGCACGGCTCCGGCACCCCGTGGGGCGACGCGCTCGAGGTGCAAGGGCTCAAGATGGCATTTGACCGCCTCCACAAGACTGGTGCCGCAGAGCAGCCCGGCATGGTCCGGGCCCAGACAGAAGCGGACAGGATTTACCTGGGCTCCAACAAGGGCAATTACGGCAACACTGAGGCGGCCTCGGGACTGCTGAGCCTGATCAAGGCGTCCATGGCCCTTAACCTGGGCGTCGTGCCACCGCTGCCGAACCTGGCCGAGCCCAACCCCAAGTGCGAGTTTGAAGAGAGCAAGTTCGAGCCGCTCGGGAAGCAGCTGGCCCTCGCGCCGGGGGACCGAGTAGGTGTCACCAGTCTAGGTTATGGCGGCAGCAATGCGCACGTGGTCTTGGCCTCGGCGCAGCTTTTCGGGGTGGAGCAGAAGGCTTTCTTTTGAGCAGGGCGGACTCGGAGCTATATTTTACTGTAGTTTTTTTTTTTTTTTTTTAGTTTTTTTTTTTTTGTTTTTACTCTGTAGATTTCGTGTTAAAATGATTGATTATTCTAACGCGGTTTATCAATACCCTGGCTACTATTCGATCCAATTCCATCTTTCTTTTCAACGCGCGTGTTACGATCAAGGTATCGGGGTAACCTGTTCTTATGGTAAAATACAGTGGGTTGAAGCAACTGAGCGTCTTAACTGGTAACTGGGTATTTTCAATAATTGGGGTGAAATTATGATCGGTCTCAAATAAATATTGAGGTTAACTAAAATTTGATTGTTGCTAAACAATCCTAAAATCGAATTTATCTACATGGTAATAAGCGTGTTTTATATAGGCTATGTTCCAAATATAATCATTTTTATATAAATAATTATGATTACCCTAGGGTAATTACCGCTGGTCTAATCACCTCCTTGGCAGTGATCGTGGTCACTTTTATTTTGGTAATCGGGTTAGGGTTCCTTATTTTATCGTCACGTGACCCTCGTGTTTTCCCTCTCTTGTTCTTGGTCCGTAATTCCTGATAGTTCTGACCTGGGTTTCCGACACCTCCTCCGTCCCTGCCCAATCGTGTCGGTCCCAACCCTGGTCGTAACAGCGCGGTTCTTCGACCAGTAAAAAGGGAATTATCAAATCGGTAAATACAAATTATTTTTGCAGTAGATAAATTTCGATCCAATACCAAAATAAACATTCGGAAAACCGCATTACTTGGGGTTGTACCTTGTGGGCCCCCTTAAAGATGGGGTTGCAATATTATGATTTTTTGACAAAATCGTGGGCCAAAATCTTTCTTGAAAATGGAGCTTGTAAGTACTTTAAACCATATAAACCGGCAACTACAACGTTATATATAGCAGAATTATAATATATGACAAGCCATTATATTATTAATTGTTACGATATTTTATGCATATGTGTCTAATAAATAAATTTAATATATTATTTACATAATAATTTAGGTAAAATTTAGTTTTGGTAATATCGGTTGAGTAAAATTCACCTTTCGCTTGATATTGACAATAATAGCTTCGGATTATAAACAAAAATGGAATTTCAAAAGGCAATTCATGCATGTGACAATGGTCTGTTGAGGGTATTTGGGATTCTCGACGCTTTCTATCCTTCCACGGGATCGGACGGGGACCAGGTGGTCGATGTGTGTTTGGGGGTGATTTGGGAGCGTGTGCACATGGCTGAGTGAACAGTCTTTTATGGTGCTGGATGACACTTTTACTATCACTTTGTGATCTATTACCAGACTAGATATAGGCAGTCCAGTTGCAGGTAGAAAGATTGTCATATAGCACAATGATACCCAGGTACCTAGCTAGGTAGGGTGAGGAAAACGATGGACTCCACTCGAACCAACCACCGCTTCTCCTTTTTGCAAGATAACCGCCTGTGCTTTGCACAAGATGGCAGACTCAAGCAGCATTGGGATGTGGATGACATACTCAGCTTTGAATCGTACGATTTGTCTCGTCACACGAACAGAAAAGGGTATGGTTCCGGGAAGATTCAGAGGAGCACCGCTCTTTCATTTTGGCATGCTGGAGTCCTCTTCATGTGGCGGCATTCACCGGCAAAGCCGAAATCCTCGTGAGGCTGTTGTGCGCAGGTTTTGATCCAAATGAGATCTGTCACGGATTTTGCCACTGCCACCATACAGGAATAAGTGATGAGCACCGTCCTGCGGCCTACGTTCCTCGAAGCATGTTAGACTTTTGAGTGAGCTGGCCTGCCTAGCAGTTTCGAACTGCCTGCCCGAGACTATACGATTCCTTCTCGAAGTCGGAGCAGAGTTGGATCTGGCCAGGGCTATCCGGCGGTGCATCTCTTATCGTTTATTTCATTTGCAAGACGGCTCAGGTACAGCCACACTTCACGTTTTTCCTCGACCCCCACATTGCCAAGGACACCCTCTAGTTGAGGCATGCATTCGAATTGTTGATGCATAACCGCTGTCGCGATCCATTTGGGGTTGATTATGGATCCGAGGAGCCCATGTATAATCAGGGCATCACCAACGAGTACGCCAGGTGGACTATCAGGACAAGGTGGAGTTAGACGCCGTCAGAATGCATGGCCTGAGTGCATGGCCTGAGTCTGACCCTGGAAACGGCGTTCGACGAAACACTTTTGCCTGATATAATATATCGATATGCCACAAATATTTCCCCGGCGGAATTTAGTTCAATCATCCCCCAGGCTGGGGCTGCTAATGCGGAAAACGTAATCTGTTGGAACGCATGGAAGATCCTGACTGTGCGATGAGGCACGAGCATTGCTCGGCAGGGCTCGCAAAACTCATACGCCTTTCTCGACTCAAACGCATGCTTGACTTCAAACCATCAGCCGTGGGATGAGCAGGACCGCGCAATATTCGAAAGGAACTTTATAGGCTTAGCTCTCTAAGCATCCGGTATGTTCTTGACACGCCCGCGCGTGAATAGACTATTCTCCGTTGGCTCCATCAAGGGGGTCATTTATTGCTAAAGGTCTCGCCCATACTTCCTTCACATATCCGTGTGATTAAACTAGAGCATCTGGTCTTTTCATGGTCTCCTGAGGTCCTGTGGAGCGAACTCATTCGGACAAAAAGTACCAAAACATGTCGGCCATAATCAAGACAAGCCACGCCCTAATCCGGGCAGTGTGCCGGTCAAGCCTCGGTTTCAAATCCGTTGCTAGTTTAGACGCTAACCCGAAGCCTCTCATGTTTTTGTGCTACGGATGCGTTTTTCCTACCTGCTTCATCTCCTTCAGCCCAGAGACTATACAGTCGGCGCTGCCGCTGCACCAAATTCTCGTAAGGTGGGTTTGCCCACCACAAAAGCTTGAAGTTTGCCATTTACGCGGCCGATGGTCATGGAGACCCCAAACTAGACTGCTTGATTGCCACGACCGTCTTCCACGCCTGCTTGGGCTTCTTTGGGACCCAAAACTGGCAGACATCGTGATCAAACCACCGACCAAACTACCTCGTCAGTGGACAGAACAAGATCCGGCGGGGCAACCCATTCGTGGTGTTATTTTGTGGCCTTCGCAGCCTCTCACTGCAATGAAGGAAACAGCTCGAGGGCTGACAAAACACTTTAGCGTTAATAGAACGTTCGAGAGAAGGTCGGAGGTTTCTGTGCTTCCTCTCTTGGACTAACTAGACGAAGGGTGTGCGTTGTGTCGACAAGTGATGCCAGGTACTAAGCAAACCTGATTAATTCTCTTTTATTTCTATTTAAACATGCCCACAAATCTTGTACAGTATTGACGCAAAAACACTAACCATGCCAAAAACTACAAAGCCATTCTTCTACGGCTTGATGCTGCTCTTCTTTTTTTTTGAGTCTGTCAATCTAGAAGATGGCGTTACTGGCACAGGTAAAAGGCCCCTTGATCTCGTTCTCGGCATTGTCAAACACCTGGTGCAACCCGGTGGCGGCCGACCACAACCCGGCCGAGTTCATAAACAATGCCAGCACGATGATGAACACGTTGACGACAAACAGGCAGATCTTGCGCCAGCCGCTAAACAAAGTCCCCTCGTGCCAGTTCATGTGGAACCAAAAGACGGCCGAGATTCCAAAGGTGAACCAAGCGATAAAGGTCGCCGACGAGATGGCCAGGATGGAGCTGAAGATGGGGATGGCGTTGGCAACGACAAAGGCCAGCACCCAAAACAAGGTGGCGCATCCAACCCACATGGCCCAGCTCTTAGCCGTCCGCGCCGTCAGCTCGCTCGTCGCTCCGACCCTCTTCATGGCGACCACGTAGATGTACTTGATGGCCGTGTGGCCAAACACGGCGCCCGTGGCCAGCACACACGGCAGCGCGATGCCGTAGGCCACCTTGGCGGCGACGCGCGGCGCCGAGCCCAGGGACGGGCTGGTCGTGTACTCGCCCGCCAGGCAGTAGATGGCCACGCCGGCGACCAGGTACATGGGGATGGCGATGGCCTGCAGGGTGATGAGGGCGGGGACGAAGTCTCGGCTCGGGTTGCGCATCTCGGCCATGTTGCTCACAAAGGCGATGTTGCCGGCGTAGGCATAGCAGACGTTGAGGCAGGCGGCCACGCCCTCGCGGAAGTTTGGGTTGCCGACCACCTTGATCAGGGCCTTCTCCCTGGTCCAGCCCGACGGGGCGGCTTGCGGGTTTCCGATGCCCAGGCTGATGATGACGATCAGGACGGCGGCGACGATGGACACGGTGGAGGGGATGCCGATGTGGGCGATGAACTTGAAGGTTCGGGGCAGGCACAGTAGCCAACAGCCGAGGGCGGCAATGCCGATGAAGCCGGCGGTGCAGACGCCGTGGTTGGATAGGGTGTTGAGGGCGACGCTGATGGTGACGATGGTGGAGGCGCACGTCAGGCACATCTTGGTGACCAGGCTGACGCCCATGATGACCTCTAGCGGCCTTCCACCCACGATGCGCGCCATGTCGACGGCGTTGACGACGTGCGGGTGCCGCCTGTAGAACTGAAGCAGCTCGTAGGCGGTGTAGGTGGACAGCAGGCCGATGCCGATGATGGCGACCACGGCCGGCGCGATCCCCAGCGTCTCCACCACGCTTGGAAGCGCCAGGATTCCCAGACCGATCTGGTTCGTGATGAGTATCAGAGCTGTGTTCCACCGCCCGACCGTCCTGTAGTTCTTGCCGCCCTCGCTAAAGATGTTTTCACCAGTCGCCCGGTCCACCGACGGGTCTGCGGCGGGCGGCGTGCGCGGAGGAGTCTTCTTCTCGCGGTACACGTCGCTGCTGTTGTTGCTGTCATAACCGCCGTTGCTGCCGGCCGCGGCATGAATCTGCTTCTCAGACTCGGGCGTCGTCGTCCCCCCTCCAGCCGTCACTGCTGCCGTGTTGCCCATGGGCGGCTGTCCCGTATATGTCTCCATTGTGACGGCGCCTTGTGTCTTTTGACTTTTCCTTCTGTTGATGGCCTTTTCTCAGGAGGGGCGCAGTAGCTATGCTGTTCTCTTCGTCTCTCCGACTAGCGTTTGCTGGCAGGCGTAAAAGTCGGATGGAGGGACGGCAGGTGGAACAGTGCCGGTTCTTTGTTTTTGTTTTGGCTGTCCTCTTTCCCCCAACTCCTTTCAACCCCTTTATTGTTGCAGGGGGAACAAACAACACAACCAAAGACCCGAGGTGTGGCCAAAAGTCTGGGACCTGTTTTGCCAACCGCCACTGGTCAACGAGGAAAAAAAACCCCCACCGCAAGGGTCCTTTCTTATCTCGACAGCTTGCGTGGTAATTTCCGGGGTTGACGCGGGGCGGTATTTGCACTACTGTATGTACTTGACTGGACCGGAGATGATGAGAATGGGGTTGGGGACTTGCTTTTCTTTGTTTTCTGTGGGCGGGCAAGGCGGGCTCTAGCGGCTCTGCCTGATTGTCTCAAGGGGGGGGGGGGGGGGGGGGGTTTTTTCTGGAGAAATCATCAAACAGAGAGAAAAAAAAAAACCTTCTCAAGCCCCATATACTTTTACCCATCCGAGTTTGCGGTTTTCCTTGACTCTGTTGGACGACCGAAGGGTGGAGCTTGATATCCATCTCTTTCGTAACGTTTTCTGTAATGCGGCTCCATACAGTACCGTTAGGGCAAAGTCTCACGTCATTTATTAGTGTCGCGTGCCATATTTTCTTCTTTTGGTTTTTCTTGGGATGATTTGCAATGCACGGATACGTAAGAAATTTCGAGGTAGCGGTCTCGGCGCTGTCATGGAAACACCAGAAAAATGCCCTTTGGTGCGCCAGCGGCGGCCAAGCCAACCCGATTCAAGGCAGCTTGGCAACAAATGTAGAAGAGATAACACGCGCCCACACGTCGCCCTGTCATCTTGGGGTTAAGTATACTTGGTTTGGCCGGTATTACCTTATTATCAAACAACGTCCGACCGAAACATCAACCGGATCTTGCGAACAAGTGGGCAAATAAAAAAAAATTCATGCTGGTCCATTCTCCGTTTTCTCTCGGCAGTCGTCACTGTGGTTCCACAGGCCGGTGGTGGATTGGCCGACCACTGGGCGGTCGGCTCTCGGCACCGCCCGGCACCTTTCATCTTGGCGCGGCTGGGGTGTTGAGTCGATCGAGTCGACATTTCCGAGGAGCAACCCTGTTTTTTGCATATAGACTTTTTTTTTTCTTAGTTGCGCGTGATTCCTATCTATTTCTTTCTTCTTTTTTTTCTTCATGGCAAATCCCCTTGATTGCATCTTTCCAAGGCCCCATGGTTCCGCGATATCGCAGCTTACGCACTCTCGGATGGTCCGTACAGTTGGCAAACAACAGGGCGGGAGATAGGAACACGATCCCGCTTCTGCTCATGCCATGAAATATCCGTTGTTGACGTATTGCCTTAGTGCCGCTTCTGCCGGCGATCTCGTGAGAAAAGATTGCGAATGAGCAGGTTCAAGGCAAAGGTGCAAAATCAAAACCGCTGTGGCAATGATAAGTACTGTAATTTATCTACAAAGTACCGGTGGGAATCGCGTCGGGCACATTTTTTCGGGCCCTGGACGGCTTGTAGCGCTGCAAGTCAATTGCCGGCTGGGGGAGTCGGACGAGTAGTCCGAGCTCCGACCCATGCGCGCGCGCCTTTGGGGCCATCAAGGTCGCGGGACGCAGCAAAAGACATGGGGCCGGCCGGCAGCAGGGACCGTGAGTGAATAAGCGGGCCAGAGAAGCGTGCAAGTCGACGCGCTCCGGCCAGGGCGAGACCAGAAAAGGACGGGTGCGGCAAATTCACAGCTCTTGAGTGATGGGCGGCGGTGTGTTGGTATTCCTTTCGGCTAAATAGACTCACTCCCACGACATTGTTCATAATTTGAGTTGCAAAAAATGGCATCATCCGGGACTCGACTTTTGACTGGTGGAAGTTTGTCCAGTGTTTCGGAGCGTACAAGCGAAGTAACTAGGAATCATCCTGGCCCATTCCCTGGGTCAAATACGCGGAAAGTCTCCGCTCGGTGTGCGCCCTGACAACATACGAAGCCCTTGATCAGCTTTCTTCCCAATTGTAGTCGTCCCGGGAGAAAGGAACGGAATGAGAAGAAAAGAAAAAAAAAAAACAAGCACTTTCAACCATTTGCATATTGAAACGGGTGCATATAGCAATTTCGCAGAGCGGCAGTGATCGCCAAGAGTACCGGCTGTCCTTTTAGGCTATTCTCAAAAAACATGGAGTATTGCATGCACGAGTCCGGGGTGCATACAACTCGAGCGGCAATTGCGGTGCATTACGTCCCGATGCGGCGACGACGATTCGTTTATTATTCCCTGGGTCCTAGATAGGAATTAAGCAAGCTGTCTTGGTAGCATCCTCAGGTGAAAAGATTGAAAAACTTGCATCGTCATTAATGCAATAATGGCAAGGGTTTTGAGGATGCCTGCGACATTATCAGCGCCCCCAGCCATGTTAAGAGTACCAACAGCGCAGTAATTGGGGGAAAATTTCAAGCTTAAGGGAATATACCCGAGACGCTCATGACCACAAGACTCCACATTAACCAAATTCCATCATGTCGAAGCCGGGGATAAGTGGCAAAGACCGAGCCTATAGCTGCCTGTCTTGTAGAGGCAGACTAGACTAGAATTGTCCAGTCCATATAGAGGTAATTTATCTGAGCGATTTTATGTTCCGTCCCCTCCTCAGATGGAAAGATGTAAGTGATGGTACCGGTACCACATCGCATCGCACCGAAATGATGCCTCGAATGCATCCTTTCATCAATTGATGTCAATCTCCCGGAAATAAGCATTTGCCAATGAAGTTCCAAGACCAACTGCCGCCTCGGCATGCAGATGTGAATGCCCTGGCCAAGGCCCGCCTCATTGCTTGTTATAAACCGTTGCATATCAAAATCGACAGTTATGCTATACCTAGTAAATTGCCTTGAGTAATCTGCTATGAAGCTGTTATGCGCAGATATCAGCGATAAAAAAAAAAATAAAAAATACCTTTTATATGATACACGAAAGTACATCATGGAGCTAGATGGAATTGTCAGGGGCAATTTGGATATTTCATTTCTCTGGCGAGATAACCTGCGAACCCCCCAATCCAAACCAATTGGTTCTGTGGGAAATCAATCCAGCACATTACAATAGGGAGAGGATCGAAACAGCGAGATTTCAGGGGCTTTCGGGTATTTACGACAGAACGCATTAAGCCTTTTCTGACATTTCTTTTCGCCATCGGAAGCTTCCGAGGTTCCCTAATAGGTGCAAGTAAAGAGACAATGTATCCATACCAGCCAGCATACCAACAACCATTTTTTTTGGAACCGGGTCTAGATTAATACCCCCCAGATATTGGTACTATATTCCCTCCCGGTTATTTATGCTCCTGGTGATGACCCCATCGCCACAATCCTCAGCTTACAAAAAGGGCTCGACTGCACCAAGGCCATTCCTCGTTCGGGACCCTTCTTTTTTCCTCCTCCTCACCTCTCGCTATCCCGACAAGGTCTCTCAATCACTTTTGTTCCCTTCTTTACCAGAAAGACCACCCCCAAAACAAAAGTCGTTGCTACTACTCTCTCCCCCACCACGACGACAGAAAGCATCTACACAATGGTCTCCTTCACCACCTTCCTCGTCGCCGCCACGGCCGCCCTCGTCGCGGCCAACCCGGTCCCTCCTTCAATGGACGAGATGCGGGAGATGTACATGAAGTCGCGTGACCTCGAGGCCCGCAGCGGAACGCCCAGCGCCACCGGCACGCACGACGGCTTCTACTTCTCCTGGTGGACCGACAACGGTGCCCAGGCCACGTACACCAACAACGCTGGAGGATCCTACAGCGTCCAGTGGTCCGGTAACGGCAACCTCGTCGGTGGCAAGGGGTGGAACCCGGGGAGTGCTCGGTATGTTTTTTTTTTTTTTCTCTCTCTTCTCTTCTGTCTTCCCCTTTGCATTTACCAACGACAGATTATTGATGCATAAAAACAGAAACGTCACCTACACTGCCGACTACCGCCCCAACGGCAACTCGTACCTGTCCGTGTACGGCTGGACGCGCAACCCGCTCGTCGAGTACTACGTGGTGGAGAACTTTGGCACGTACGACCCTTCGTCGCAGGCCTCGCGCAAGGGCACCATCAACGTCGACGGCGCGACGTACCAGGTAGCCCAGTCGACCCGCACCAACCAGCCGTCCATCGACGGCACCCGCACCTTTCAGCAGTACTGGTCCGTCCGCCAGCAGAAGCGGAGCTCGGGCACCGTCGACATGAAGAAGCACTTTGACGCCTGGGCCTCGATGGGCATGAAGCTCGGCACCCACGACTACCAGATCCTCGCCACCGAGGGTTACTTTAGCAGCGGCTCGTCGACCGTCACCATTCAGCGGTGAACAAGAAAAAAAATGGAGGTTTGTTGGTTTTGGCCGCAAAAAGGGTGGGGGGGTTGGCGGGGATGTCTGTTATGGGCAACAAAACTCGCATTCTTGTCATTCTTTTAGTCAGTTTTATACATGATGACATTTTCTATAGCCATGCCCAGTTTTAACGAAGCAAATTGGTATTCTTGCACACACTTAAAGTGATTGAAGAATAATCTTTAGGCGAACTCCTGTGCTGCAACGGACTGTGGATGTATTAGCTTGAGACTGATCACTGTATGCTTGAATGAGTTATGCTTAAACTTGGTGGACCAAAGTTATCCGTTGGATGATACCTTTGGCCCGACGATGTGAGGGTCAAGAGGAGTCTCAGACCACAAGACGAGCACCAGAAGGCGATGACAGTTCCTCTTGAGAAAATGACCATGATTGTCAAAAGGCCAAGCATGGTGTGGTAAGAGTGTGCATCTGCTCCGGGAACCATGTTCACGATCACCCACAGCTACCTAGGCGATTCCACGACTTGCGCCCTCCCAGACTTGCCCAGTGGGAGATATCAAGCGATCATATGATGCAGAAACTCATGGCCATATTTCAGTTCCCACCATATAACATCGTGTTCAGAACAATCGGCACAGAGCGAAGCAGGGCGGATAATAAGAAGTATCATTCCTGTCTTCTACAAAAGACAGGCATGACAAGAAATTCAGGTATCTAGGCCAAACTCCAACGCAAAATGCTCACATCACTAAGCAAGACACTCCCCCAACCACAGTAAATCCTCACAAGAACACAGCTCCCATCACCAAATCAGACGACAGCAGCAGGCTGGGGGTTGTTGCCAACGGTCTTGTACAGCTCTCTAAGCTGAAAGGCCTCGTGGCCGCCCTCGGGGACCTCGCCGACGACCCTGGCGGGCCTCCCCGCCACTATGCTGAAGCTGGGCACGACCGTGTTGGGGGCGATGACGGCACCGTCCAGCACGCGAACGTAGTCCTTGATGACGACCAGGTCGCCCACCACAGCGTCGTGGCCAATGTGGACGTAGCTTCCGACCGAGGCGGCCGAGACGACGGTCCGCTCGCCGACGAAGACGTGATCGCCGATGCGGAGGGGGATGTGGGTGAATATGCTGCGGGGGAAGTGGGGAGGGGGGATTGTCAACAGGGGCCATGTTTGTAGAAGAAGGGACGGGGAGGGAGTGAGAACAACGAGAAGAAGAAGAAAAAAAAGACGGGTCACGCAAGTCCACTCACCCTTTATGAAGCCTCGACGGCGGTTTAAGGCACGAACCCCGACTCAAAAAGCAGTACCGGCCGATAGCAACAGCCGTCTTGCTTTCGGACGACGACGACGACGAGCCCGAAGTGGACGTACGAGTCAAGTCGCCTCGGATCATGACCTCTGGCTGAATGACGGTCTTGCCACCCAGCATAATATTCTGGGTACCGACGAGGACGGCCTTGCGGGACACCTTGTTGCCCGTGTCCTATTTTTTTGTAGCCCGGTTGCGCAAAGCGTCAGCTGCATGACCTGCGCGGTGGCGGCTGGGACGGCGCGGAAAAAAAAAACAGGGCGGGAAGGAATGTGATGAGCAAAAAAAGTCAGGAACTGACCGTCTCAATGTACTCTCCACGAGGCGGGCGGCGAGACATTGTGAGGGAGGCGCCGAAGGGCCGCAGGTCTGTCAGTCTATCGTTTGCTCAAAAATTTGATCGTCTATCTTGCGGGTGTGGTCTTGTTCTTGGGTCATCGTCGCCCATGACCGCCCGCTTTCGGTTTGGTTGCGAACGCGCGGGTTGCTGGCCGAGTGGAGCTAGATCTTCTGAAGGAGGGGCGCGAGCTCACGTGACTTACAAGGCTCTAAATCACGTGAAGGCTCGGCTTGTCGGGTACTTTCCTGCTTGCCACGGTTTGCCATTGAGCGATGCTGGGAGATGTCATGTCTTGGATTTGTTGCGATGGCCTATACCTAACATACTGACTACAACATACCTACGTGACATCGAGGTCAATCCTACTGTATGAGTCGGTACGAAAAAAAAGAAAAAAAAAAAAAAAAAAAAAAAAAAAAAAAAAAAAAAAAAAAATTGTTGAGCCCTGACTTGCCCATTAGCCTACAAAGCAAACAATGGCACGCAAGGGAAGCCAGTGAAACAAATGAATGTACGTGCACTGAAACAAAGACATGATGAAGCAAACAGTCGAGCCCCAAAATTAGATGCCGTCCCTTCTTCATTCTTTTGTCAACATCATGATCCCTTGGGTCCTTTTACCAGCTTGCACAAGATAATTGTTTGTCAAGAAGCAAAACCACATCTCGTCAACGGATTGACAGCGCCGATCGGGTCTAGACAAATTACGACTGGAAAAAAACGAGAGACTAAAAAACCGGAATCTGCCGCCGATGGAAATTGCACTAGAATAATCAAAGAAGCGCAAATGGAAAAGTCCGGAAATCCAACAAGCAGACAGAATATCATTGCGCTCATCGTGGCGATCAGAGCGTGTTGTGTCTGAGCGCGCATTCCCAAATCTTGAAATAGCAACCAATCTGCGCTTTGGATGCGGGCCGACCCCTCTTCCAAGTTGCTGGCAGCAACAAGCAACGGTTGGTAAGTGTTAAAATTGCTTGGCGTTTTTTTTTTTTTTTTTTTTTTTTTTTTTTTTTTTTCGAAATTTGTTTTCCTATCAAGTCGTAGGAGACATGACGCGGCCTGAGAGCACCTACAAAAACGTAAGTCCGCCAATCGCCAAAAAAGCCGCCCAAGGAGTCAAATAGATTGTGCCGAGATACCATTTGACCCGGTCCCTGCATGGACGAGGTGGCAGCGTTTTCCATGGAGGTTTGCTTTCACGAACTGTAAACCAAGTTAGAACCTATCGTCCGCAAATGATTAAGGACTGGCTTCTTTGCGAATAGTCTACCTATGTAATGTATCTAATACTACACTATAGACATCCCACGCAGTCGGAACGCGGGGCCTATTTGTTTCCAAGAAAATTAAAGTATTAAGCAAGCGAGAATAATGTTGCAAAAACCCCTCACCACCAAACGTAATTCCTTGGTTTTGCCAACAACCAAGTGGGGACGACGATACGTGGGGGAGATTAGATTCTGAAGCATGGAAATGATGTAAATAAAAAATGGTTCTTTTGGCCCTGTGAAGGCAAAACTGTCTTGACTGTCAAACTTGTTTTCTTGGATGAACTAAAAGAACGTTTGTTCATTTCGACGTCGAGATTAACGACGTGGAGAAAAAGGACCCTGTAAACCCATCACTACCGTCTTTGGACACGGGTCCGATCCAAGAGGGGTCTGGAACCATTTCGCTCGCGTCTCGAATCTCTTGGGTTGTATAAATGACGGAGATTAAGTAAAATATTCCCTGGCTTGTGCTGCAAATCCTGTCCAGAATAGACACCTGAGTGGAGTGATTTTTTATCTTATTTTATTCTATCTCCAGGATTATTTTATTGTAGCTATCATTTGTTCGTGTGCTATTTTCACCTGTGGCCAAATCAATACTTGTTGACACTTTTGCAGCTTCCATTCTGTTGCGACTTTGCTGACATCAGTTCATTGGCCAAAATAGGCACCAACCTTACCTTGGGTATCGTCATGGATGTCAGTTTTTCGCCCCACATCCCTTACTTTAATCTTGTCGTCAAAAGTCTTTCCCTTTTTGTCTCTAGACCCGGGAGTTGAGGTTGCGTCAAGGGAAAGGGAGGATGCGTCCCAGTGGCAGTGGCACCAAAAACACACAGCAAGGCGCCATCGACCCGTCCTTGCATGGTGTCGGTGGAGAAATAGATCAAGAATGTACCTACGATAACCTGCAGTGGTACAGTGAAGAAAGGCGTATCTGCATCTTGTTTACCGTGAAAGCCCCAGTGGTGGCGAAGCTTGTGGAATTCCGATTTAGCCAAAGTCGAGAACAATCGGTGCTTGTAGCGCCCATAACTAAGGGAGGTAGGTAGGCTTGGCGCGTACCTAGGTACCTTAGGTATGCAGGTACCTTACTTAGGTACCTACCTAGTATTCTACAGAGCCCATTTTACTTAGGGTAAGGTAGGTGCTCACCTACACCCCCGCCATCTGACCATCCTTGAATTGGCAAGGGCGCTACCAAATGAGCAATGGTGAAACAGGCCAGTGAAATGGGGATTATGCCTGTAGGTTGGCCATTACTTTTCTAAACTTGAATGAGATCTCGGCGCTGGTGCGATTTTGGGAATCTTTTGCTTGAAACCTCCGATGATCCAATTAGTCTGGCAGGGATTTTTGTTTTTATTTGTACATATTTTCCCAGTACCCATTTTGCGCGGTTTTCATGTTCGTCTTGTATTTTGTAGGTCTGCATTCAGACAAATGGTTTCCACCCCTTGCCTTGTCTGTTACCCCATACAAAATCTCTTTGCCACGGTATCCAAGATTTGTCTTCTTTTTGATGGGACCAGAGATTGGATGACAGGTGGAACGGGTAGAACTGACTTTGTTATTCATCAGAAATATGGGACGAACGAAAAAGAAATTCGGTACTGTATCAAGCAGGGTATTCAGAACTAGTGGAACTAACGACCTGAGTCTGGCGTCGACGAATTCACCGAGATCGATCACATCCCAGGTATCGAGATACTGTGTAGTCATTTTACAGTAGGGATTTTTCCCATTCCAGTTAACCTCATAGTCAACTAGGTAGGTTGTCTGCATTACGTCGCTTCGAGGTGTTGGTGCTCGCTAAAAATGCCAACCCTCGCCCAGACTCGTCGCCAACGACGACAAGAAGGAACATCAATCACGGGGGAGTCCAGGTAAACCAGGGTTATTTTTCACAAGGTGAAGGGAGAAAGAGAGAGGGGATTTCCCAGACGGAGGCCAGGCCGCCAACCAGATGGCGTCTTGGCGAAAAAGTGTCTGTCGTCCGCCTCTGCCAATTTCCCCTGCATGAGACGCCTAAATCCCCACCCCGGGCGCCGATCCCTCAATTCATATGCGTGAAACGTGGAGCTCCTCCCCGAGATGTGGATGCAACCTTGTCAGCCCTTAATTAGGGGGAGCGGCAAGGCACTGCTGATCCTAGTTCCTGGCGTCGGTGGCTGCGTTTGATGGGGTCCTTTTTTTTTTTTTTTTAATGGTTTTTTTTTTTTTTTTTTTACTCTCTATCTCCTTGTCGTTGCCGGATTTGCAAGCTGCCACCGACGAAATATGCCTCCGCCGGAAAAGGTGAATTAACACCTTCTACGCCTCCCGCATCGCCAGAAGCAACAAGTTCCAACTCCAGATGGCGACATTGTAATAACCACTAACAAAATAAAAAGCAGCTCGATTATAAGCAACATCAAGGTCTCACCATGAAATCGTATCAGAAATAATTACAGCTTATCCCACCATGGTTTCTGGTTATATCAGCCAGGCTGACCTCATTTATTCATCACGCGTTGTAGATTGATTGGAGAATCCAGTGCATGTCAGGCACAAAATTAGCGCCCTAGTCTCCCAATCCCAGCTTGCCCAGTACAAACAGTATTTACCGCACCACTGGACGCCTCCAAGGGGTACCTGCAGCCGCATTTAGTACCTGAGTTGCTAAAGGTAGGTAACAGCATACTTGCACCGTCCAGGTCAGGGACCTCGACGCTAGGAAATTGGAACGGATCCAGGCGCAGAGTGTCCACAAGTTCGGGAAAGTGAACCAAACCCGCTGAATCATCGTTGGTCTGCATGTTTGCCAAGTTTACCAGCTCCACTGGGCAACCAAGTGGAACGAGCACAATCCTAGAGACAGGGGGCCCGGCCAACAACACTACCCTACCACGGCTTTCCGTCCCTTGGCTGGGGTATGGTAGGGCAAACGCAACGTCAGGGCTCTTTTAGAATAAAGATGGCTGTTCACGCCCCCAACCATGGCGATCTTTTCGGTATGTTGGATTTTCTTCTTTCTCTACCTACTCACTGCACGGCCTCGACTGCCACCATTCACTCCTTTGTGTGTGTTTTTTTTTTCGCCAACAACTAGAACGACAAACCTTTATCGCGCAGAGCGCTGGAATCACTCCTTTATCCAAGCTCGAAGCTTCGTTTACCAGGAGAAGGACAGAAGAAAAGAACGCAAGAATCTAGACGCTCATTTCCCTCTATCCGACTATCTCATCCTTCGTTTCTTCTGGGTCGTTTTTGTTTTTCTCTCCCTTGTGGACGGCAAAAAAACAAATAAACCAACTACTCTCCCTCATAACAACTGTCCCTGAGACACAGTCGAGAGCCCGCCTCCCCCAAGAGAGTCGCTTTCCAAGATGCAGTTCAGCACCAAGACCATCTTCGCCGTGGCCCTGCTGGCCACGCAGGCCATCGCCAGGCCTGCCGACGGCCACCGCGTCCGCAGGCACGCCAAGGGCCGCTTTGTCAAGTGCACGCGTCCCACTCCCACCCCGGAGCCCGTCACTGCCGTCGAGCCTGTGTCGACCTCTTCGCCGCCGCCTCCTCCGCCGCCGACCTCAACTGTCGAGGCCGTCGTGGTTACTCCCACTCCCACCCCGACCCCGACCCCGACACCAACCCCGACTCCGGAGCCGCAGCCCGAGCCTTCGGTCGAGGTCAAGGTCGTCACAGTCCAGCAGGAGCCGGCCCCAACGCCCGCAGTGCAGATTCTGCAGCAGCACGTTCCATCGGCCAAGCCTGCCACAACGACCCAGCAGGCCCAGCAGCAGGCCGACGACTACTCCAGCAGCAGCAGCGATCTCAGCTCGGATATCCAGGCCGGTCTGAACAGCCACAACGCTGCCCGCTCCGCCCTCGGCCTACCCCCGCTCAAGTACAACCAGGCTCTGGCCACCGAGGCCGCCGGCTACGCCCAGCAGCTCGTTGGAATTGGCTCGCTGCAGCACGCCCAGAACCGTAACGGCCACGGCGAGAACCTGTACTGGCAGTCCAACAGCGTCACCCCTTGCACCAACGCCGCCAACGCCTGGGCCAACGAGAAGGACCTGTATGGCGGACAGCCCGTCGGCCAGGGTAACTTTGGCGCGTACGGTCACTACAGTAAGTTTCTTCTATTTTCTTTTCGTGTATGGTAGTTTCTGTGTGACACCAACCAGCCTCGCTATCTATGGTTGCGCTGGTCCATTTTTCCGTCTTGATACGAGGGCTGGATGTTTTGCGCAACGTTGTGCGACAAGATGGCTGGGCGCCACCTCGGGATGATTGCATTCGCTGACTCGATATTTCATCTCAGCTCAAATGATCTGGAAGACCACCACTGAGGTCGGCTTCGGCACGGCCAGCGATAACAATGGCGGCGTCTATGTTGTCGCCCGTTACAACCCCGCTGGCAACATGTAAGTTCATCCGAATGCTTATGCACGCTTCACTTCACCTTCATCCAATGATTTCCTTTTCCAGGAGATGGAACTGCGAATCATCGGATGAGGGGCTGGGGTGCGAAGCAGGCAAGATCCAGATCGTAGTCAGTGGCTAACCAGGTTTCTTACCGATTATAGGGTTGGCCAGACGCCCACTTCGGCCTAAGCAAAGCTAGCACCTGCTAGCTTGGCCACCCATAACAACGTGCATTCTGGCCCATTTGGTGGCTGATGCTTCTTTTGTTTTGTTCGTTTCTTCTTCACACTTCTTTCAAACAGACGGCATCGTCTTTTTTTTTTTTTTTTTTTTTTTTTTTTTTTTTTTTTTTTTTTTCCAATTACTTTTTTTTTCCCTTGGGCTTGGGTTTATCGGTTTCCATCCAATGCCGAGGGGAATTCTTGTTTCCCCTTCTTTTGTTTTGTCAAGGCAAAGAAAAAGAATATGTTTGGTTTCCGCTGTATGCGACAGGATTGAGACCGACTGGAGCTAAGCACAAAAAAAAAACCTAAACCAATCAACCGACCAAAACAAAAGAAATAACCAAAACCAAGAGGAAAAAAAAAGCCAAAGCCTCGGCGCCAATCGCGCCAATCTCCCAGCTTCCGCTACTACCCCTTTTTTCTTTTGTCCCCATTTTACCCACCCCCTCCTTGGTTTTGCTCACTTGGAAATTGCGCCGAGTGTATCACGAACACCAGTCTAGCAAATTAACGGCGTCAACGCATTGCTGACGACGGTTTTCTTCGAGACGGTCAATTTTCTTTGGAATCGGCGTGGCCGGGCATCATGGGACAAGGAATTGTTTTGGACCCAGCTGTGAAGCAGGAGAAAAATTTCTATTCCTCTGTACATATTTTTGACTCTTCTCTTCTTCCCCTCCTTTTCTACCATACTTTTCTCTCGATTTCCTTTACAATATAACGAGAGTTGAAGTTTTTTGTCCATTTGGTTCGGAGGGGCAAACATGCGGCGTTTTGATGTCTTTTTCTTTCTTTCTTGCATTGCTGTATGTAAAATACAAGCCTAGGTACCTTTATGGATTACAAAACCACATGACTGTTATTTGCATCCAGATTGGTTCTCGTGAAAAAAATCACCCCTCTCTCCCTTTTGCAACGTAATCAATCGTGGTCAAGTGCTTATTTTCGTAGTAAAAAGACTTGGTCGGCGATTACGACGCCGGCGGTGCATTCGCGTTCTGCACAGCCCGCGGGGGTCTCCGCCGTAACATTCAACGCACCATCCTCGCCGGAGACGGCAGTAGGAATTCATCCGTTCTGTGGAGAAATTGTTCTGCACGGATTCACCGACGGCGTAAAAAAAAAAAAAAAACGCGGGGATGGGGGATCATCCTAGGCTTATCGCACTTATCCTCTCCCAGTTGTTTACCGATTATCGTTAAACCTCTGTTCGCCTCCACACTAGCCTACCTTGGGCACCTTGCTACCGTGCCTACTTTGCCTAACTTTCCTACCAAGCTACCTACCCACTCAAGATCATTAATATCGGGTGCGCTGTCTGCCGAGCCACTGGCGCTGACTTGTACTCGTAGTAATGTTTCCATGCTGAGGCCAGAGGTTAACTCTGCTCAACATTATTGGCGGTCTCGTTTTCGGAGTTGGTTGGTAAAAAAAAAAAAAAAAAAAAAAAAAAATCAAGAAAGGGTGTGCTGGTTCTGGGCGGAATCTTGCGTGTGACCATCTCCAAAAACTTCACATTGTAGCGACCAGCGAGCGAATAAAAAAAGAAAAGTGGATGGCCAATCTCTTCCAAGGTTGGCACTTAGTTTGGTTGAACATGATTCAGCTTGGGCGCTTGTCATATGTGTGCCTACGTGTTCCTTGCTCCCCGCCAGCGCAAGGCAATCGCGACACTGAATGACTGACTTATTTGGGTTTTAGAGCTAAATTACTTGGTAAGTAGTTATTGTTAGAGTTTGTCGTTGCATTCCTGCCACTCCAAATGACGATTCTTCGTGTCTGTAATAGGCTAATTTTTGGTGGTTCTTTTTCGAGGATTCTCTTTTTCGGCTGTTGTCTGTACGTACCTGACCTGATCTAATAAACGACCGGTCTGCACTTGGTTCTGTTCTATTTTGTTCTGTTCAGACGGGGATGAACAACCCCAAGTCTACCTACGAAGTACCAGTCGGTTAGCGACGCGAGTCTAGTCTTAGTATATCATCATTGTCAACAACAAAACCATCGGACCGGCGAACCCATTTCATCCCAATTTTCTAAGCCCGAACCGAACCTCGACTTTCATTGTATCTATCATATTGCGCACGTCATTCCTCAACTGTCAACACTAATCTACGTCGTACCCATTGATATATTTAGCTTTTTATTTAACATCTTGAATGGATGGATGCTCCACTCAAGGTAACCCTGTCGATCCTAAGCACACTCTTGTCGCTGTACACGCACGTGCTGCTGGGCTTACTGCTGCTACTCTGCTTCGATGCCTACCGTGATCGTCCGACGTTGGGGGACGGTCGAGAAGGGATAAAAACCGGAACAGAGTTAATTATCGGAGAAAAAATGTTCGTTGAACAAGCACACCACCACCAGACTGGCAAAATGAACACAAAATCACAAGCCATACACTTTTCCGACTTTTCGTCGACATTGCTGAAACAGTAGATTGTGTCGGGAACCTAAACGACGTACGTACAACCCTGTTTCATCCACACTTTATTGGTGTGTTCCCTCCTACGGCTCCACCCACTCTACAATAGTACCGCCCCCCTTGGCCCTGCCTTGACGGAACGGTACTGGGCAGTACAGTTCGGCTTCATGGTGGGGTAGGGGACCTTGAAAAGGTTCCATTGCCCGTAGCTTTGTTGACTTTGGAGAGTCGTTGATCTCTCTACTTCTAGACAGTTTTGTGGTTGTTTTTTTTTTATTTTCCTCGAGTTGCGCTTGCATACAATTGAGCTTCTATTTTTTGTTATTCTTTGTCTTTCATATTTTTTCCAATCTGATACGAAAAAAAAAAAAAAAAACATGGATTCGAAATCTTTATCGTCTCGCTTCGGCGACCTCGTTAGTGTAAGTGGCTCTTGTGTACCTTACTTGAACTTTATCCCCCCGCGCGCGCGCCAGGTTCGCAATTTCGACAACCAATCGGTTCTTGGGCACACAAGCCTCCCGAATCCAGAAAGAAGCACATTTTCAACGTCCAAATAAACCCACGCAAAAAGAAAACCCCCCAAGCTAAACATCTCCGTCTTTTTTTTTTTTTGTTTTTCAACCTATAGTTTCTCTCCTCCGCCAAGGGCGACCTCTCAAACGTTACGGGCCCCATCTCCTTCCTCGCGCCCTGCTCCGTGGTCGAGGTTGGCCACTGCTGGGCCGAACGACCACACGTCTTTGCCGCCCCGGCCTCGGAAGCCGACCCCGCCCGCCGCGCCCTCCTCGTCCAGCGCCTCGTGCTCTCGGCCCTGCGCCCGCAGCTGTACGTCGCCGGCGCGCCGGGCACGTCCATCAAGAAGCCGCTGAATGCCTTCCTGGGCGAGGTGTTTTGCGCCTCGTGGTCGGATGAGCAGAACAAGGCCCGCACCCGCCTCGTCGCCGAGCAGGTCTCGCACCACCCGCCCATCACGGCCATGCACGTTTCCTCGGGAGAAGGGGAGGGCATGGTGCGCGCCGACGGCTACGCGAGGGTCGAGATGACGTTCAACGGCAACGTCAACATCCGGCAGGTCGGGCACGCCGTCGTCAGGGTCGAGCGCTACAAGGAGGACTACCTCTTCCCGCTGCCGGACGTCAAGGTCCGTGGGTTCATGTCGGCTTGTCTCTACCCCGAGATCGTGGGCACGTACCACATCATCGGGTCGTCGGGATACATCACCGAGATCAAGTTCAGCGGGGCAGGGATGCTGAGGGGCAAGAGAAACAGCTTCGAGGCGAAGCTGTTTCACAAGGCGGACCCCAAGAAGATTATCTACAAGACGGCGGGGTGCTGGAGCGAGGGCTGGACCGTCAAGGACTCCAAGGGCAGGGTAGTGGACGAGTACAACGTTGATGCCCTGGAGAACCTCCCCGCCGCCATGGAGCTGGCGCCCCTCGAGGAGCAGAGCCCCTGGGAGAGCCGTCGGGCCTGGGCCGGCGTCATCTCGAACCTCGGCCCGGGAGGGGACACGCGCGTCGCGGCCGCCGAGAAGACCAAGCTGGAGCAGGCGCAGAGGCGGATGCGGGCCGAGGAGAAGGAGCGAGGTGAGACGTGGGAGCCGCTCTTGTTTGCGAGCAGCAAGGGCGAGGACCACGATGTCTTTCACCGCCTGACCGAGGGCACCGACTGGGAGCTCTGCGACGACCGGACAAAGGGCGTCTGGAAGCTCAAGGATGACGTGCTGGCAAAGACGGATAAGCCTGTCAGGGGAGAGTTGACACCTCTTGGGTGAGGAAAGTTATGACTGCATGCATGTCCCTTTTTTTTTTTTTTTTTTTTTGTTATGCACCCTATTGGTGTTGTTCTTTTCTGGTTTCCTACTGGCTTTGGTTTACAGCGAAGGCGTTTTGCTCTTGGGATGGAGTTGGGCAAATGACTTGTTAATGATTACGTTTATATTTATGTATTCCAAGGTATTGTTCTATAGAATGAAGCAGAATAAATCGTTTTACATGCGTAGCTGCGCCCCGAGTACACCGCGACCACCTGAAAGCGGCTTTGGCAATTGGCGTTGACGTTGATCATACATTGATCGCTAACCCTCATTTCCCGCCCGCAACACTTTCATTTTTCTTACGAGTAGCCTTGATTGAACCAGCTACTCTTCTTGTTGACATAAGGCGCCCGAGTTAATAAATATTGGTCACAGGGACACCAACATCAGCACCGTCGTTCCCAGGCGGTGTACTCTAAGAAAACCATCGCCGGAAGACTGAAAAGGATCGTTTTGTGTGTCACCTTTCTCGATGGTCTTTTCAACATCAAGGATCCTATTGGGAAGGCCGAGTTTTGGGTCGGTATTGACCATGTACTCGTCTTCCTGCTGTTCCGGGCCATTGAATCGAATCTGATTTCGGGACATAGGTGACCGAGCCATCAGGCTTAATCACCCACCAATCCATAACATTCTTCCAAGGGATCTTCTTATTGGTGCCGTATTCTTTCATCTCCGCCAGAGTTTCGGCGTCGAACTGGTCGCTGAGCTGCTTGCTGGCAGCGAAGAAATTCTGTTTGATTCCCCGGGTGCTGATACGGTACAGGTAACGGTTCTCCGGCTTACCATTTTCGTTGCGTCTGGCATAATTCAAAAGGTACTGCTTGTTGGCTGACGTCGAGATGAACGGGGTTTGGAAATACTTTTCGTCCTTTCCAGGAGTGAATATTTCCAAATTCTTGTGCTGGGCATATGTCATGGTCGTGTCTAGTTTTTTCCAGATTACACCTCGACTTTCGAAGCCACCAAACTCTTTCGCGTCTTCTGGGGCAAGCCTGGACAGTCGGTATAGTTCATCTGGGATAGCTGCAGTCCCACTTAATGAAGAGCAAAAAAGAAGCAGGACAGGAAGGAATTTGAAGCCAAACATGGTGCTTTAATGTTATAAGCTTGTTTTTAGTTGTGGGAAATGGCTGGAATAAGTGGATATTAACTCAAGATATCAAAAACTATGCTTTAGATCTTTGCGGAAAAAGGAATGGAAAAGTTAAAAAAGCGTGGATCGGTAAATATGCAAAATGGTGACTGCCAAAACAAAAGAGCCTTATTTGAAAAGGGATTATAAGCTGTTTTTATATTTCGTAGGTACAGGCCTTTATTCCCGTAAAAGCTGACCACAAACAGAAAAATAAAAATATAAATATAAATTCTCGCCAAAATTATAACCAATTATGTACAAGGATTAGGGCAATCAATACACCTAGTCCATATAACCAGCAAAATCCCGGCTTTGTTGTACAGTAATGACATCCAGAACACGCCGACTAGCCTATTTTGGAATTTTTGGTTTGTGGTTCGGCCAAAGCCACTTTCCATTTAAAGTCTTGATCGACAAAGCCATTGACTGTCTCTGTCAAATTTTCAGGCTTGAAAAGTAATGAACGGAGGGATGAGTGCATTGTCGCGACGGCATTGCTAGTAGCAAGTCATCGAGTCAGCATCTCGGAGATGGACTTGTCAGCTATTTTGGCAGTAGGTCGTCATGGATATCATCTTCATCGTATTTCTTTTTCTAGAAATAGTTTTTCTTTCTTTTTCAGGCCTGGAACAATTGAGGAGTAAATAACCATAGAAAACCCTAAATATCAGCAGTCCTACCTCCCCTGCGCATTCGTCATCGTCATGGGTTGTTGATCGGAGCGCGTCCAGCATACCATCCATTCATCTGCATAAGGGGCGACTGACTTGCCAAGTCTTCCCAATCCGAAGGAGTCGTTTTTCCATGATCACTTCATAGGATTTCATCAGCCATCAAAAAACCCATTATTATCAACCACATCCAAAAAGTCGGCCGCCCACGCACCACGTTGCATCATAACCCTGCCCGGTGGAAGTAAGTGGAGTTCTCTATCGGCTCCGACCACACTATGTGAAGCAGAAGCACCACATCGAGTGTGGCCCGCTCTCTTCCTAGCAAGACGGAAGTAATGCGACCTGGCTCTCTGCCTTGACGTAGGGTCCATCCGAATGTACTTTTTGGCAGTCAGGTTCCGCAGGGACCAAACCTTATCTGCACCATGGGACCCCGGATCTGCCACCGCCACGCAGCGGCGTAAGCAACCCCTGAGCCCAGCAGCAGCATCGACAACGCCTCCCACCTCATCACCACCGACCTATTTCTCCAGCGCACTCAAACCCCCTCCTCATGTCCGTTTGTCAAGTCATATAGGGAAGAAGGAGCATCAAATTATCCGTAAGACCAGAGCCTGAGCACTCCGAAGTTCTACTCTATTGGGATATCGTCATCATAGTCTAGGCGCTGTCACACTATTGACAGTCACTTACCTTGTTTCCCCCCAACATGGTTCTCGTCGGATTCCTGCGGATGCATTTTATCCCCTCGACAGTAGCTCCAATTAGGGCGAACTATGCTTAGCTTTCCTAATCTACCAATAGATAAATCCCGGGTTCTTTGTGCGGGCGGCGCCTGCCAAGGCTATCAAAGATGTCGCCGTTAAACATGCTCATGCAAGTGAGAAGTGAGGCACGATACGAACAAAAGGGACAAAGCCGCTTGTGCCCATTCTGAAGAATTCTTTTATCTCATCCGCCCAAGTTTGAAATTTTCATCTGTTGTACTTTTGAAATTCTAACTGTGGAATTAACGTACAGTAACTCCAGGGTAAATCATATCTTGACAGCGACTAATGTAGCTACGCTTCGAATATGTATCTGTAAGCCAGTATATATGTCAAAGGCTTTTTTATTGTTTCTCAAGACATCTTGGTCGGTCGGTCTTGACGAGTTACGACCTGAAGAACCTACTTTTATTCCATTTTGATCCTCAAACCAACCCTCTCGTTTTAAGAGCGCTTTTGAAACACACATCACGCAAGTCCAGTACAATTCAACCTTGATATAAGCACGCAGAAAGATTCTGCAATAGACGCTGGTCCAGTCACAGGAGGGCAGATCCACGGTCTACATTACACAATAGCTTCTCTTTGTCCTCATAAATAAAGCTATAAAACACCTAGCAGTATAACTCCATCAGAACCCGTGTGTTCCTTTCACCCCGTCGTTCCTACAAATAGCTAAACTGGCTTCAACTTGGATTTATATTTGACTCAGTCGCCAAAATAAAATGGTCCTTAAATCCAAACTAAGTCCACTGCCTTTTTTTCTCTTCACCTTTTTTTGATCGCTGTCGCCATGGAAGCTGCCAATATCAACACCAGTCTTGACCGTTGGGACTATTCGCGCCGTCGCAAAGCCAGGCTCGCCTGCGTTAGAGGTGGGGCACACAGAAATTGTACTGGCCGCACTTGCGTTATTGTTGACGGGGGTGCTAATATCCAGAGCTTTACGAAAGCTAACGCTCTCGGTTAGCATTGAAGCATTGAGTCTCAATCTTGCCCTTGCCTTGATTCACTTTGTGTCTTTTTTTCCCTAAAAGCAATGGCTCCCAAACATAAATGTAGATAAGACCAACATCCTGCAAGGTGATTGGTTACATTCAACCGTAATATGTCCCAGTTTTGGATTCAACAACACGACAGGATGGTGGCCCGTCTAGTACTTGAGCGAGTTGAACAAACGACCAAGTTGACCTGCCTGTCTCATCTGACAACTCTTGCTGGTTTGAATATAACTTTCGCCGTAAAATGTCGTTGAGACTCGTTCGAGAAAGGTTCTCGACAAGGCAAATGCCGGCAAAATAATGCTGCAACCCCAGGACTTGCTTTTGAGCCTTCCTGGGGTTCAAGTATTTATAAACTATCAAAGTAACATGGGCTATAGCTAAATCCGGTGTTCTATCGGCATTAGTCTCACAGGCTAATCCTCTAATATTGTGGTACTTTCTCGGCCGGGCCGTGTTACAAAATATGTATCCTATCCCAACACAAGTAGTTTCGGGAATTGATATGTTTTTATAGAAGTTCAATTCAATTAATTCTAAACTGAGAATCCGTTACTCGATCAGGAATTCGTGGCCGGCGCCTGTAAAAATGTAAATGCCGGTGGCGCGGCTGAAGAAGCTACGGACAAAGAGCCGCGGTAGACTCTGGCGGAGGCACACCGGCGATATCCATGATTTTCGCATGTATATATAAAGACCCAGGATCCCCTGTGCGGACAGGGATTCGCTTTAGAAAGCAAAGGTTAAAAAGGTTCCAATACTTCAGAGTCTACGTCCGGAGCCCTCACAGGTAAACGTTTAACAGGAGGTTAAATGCACCTGTGGCGAGCCTCTCTAGCCAAAAATATTAGAAAATCATTACAACCTTTTCTTCGACCACCCCCTGGATGCTCTCAGCCTGCTTGCGCGTTATTTATAAACTAGCTGCTGTAGCTGGCACCACCATGTCGCGGTGTTAGCGATGTTGAATTAACGCGCGAGTCACGCCTGGGATAAATTAAAACCCCAGTCAAGGAAAGCCCTCTCTATTTTTGTAAAGATTTGGACTTGAGATATTGATAAACATTGTATTTAAACAATATTAGTGGAATGGAAACTAAATAATTCAAGACAGTTGTGTTGAATATTGGTATAAATGGTGTATTTCGAATATCATCCGTGTTTTATAATTCACAAAGAAACAACGCACTTCTATGGTGGTGGGTGTTTAAGTCAGCGTCCTTTTACCATTGGCTGTAGGGCACGTTAGCAGTGGTAGACCTTGCTTGCTTTTAGGTGGAATGTTAAAAATACCGATAAGAAAATACTATCGCATAAAATTGCGAATCTTAACATTATTTAAGTAATACGAAATCCTCCACAGGTCCCAAAATGGTTACATTAATCCTGTGAAATTTATAATAATACTAATAAAAGCGACAGCTGTGGGTGAAATACGAGGAAAACTGGCATGAATAAAATAAAAAAATATTAGGGGACTTAATAACTAAAATAAGATGGACAACATGTTCTAAATATGGCTTAACAAATATTTTATATAAAAAGCTCAACCATTTGCATATCAAATAGCTTTCACCTTTACTCTACACACACACACACACACACACACACACACACACACACACACGCACATACATGATACAAGCGTCGATTAACAACCACACTCGTTAAAATTTTATATGGCCTTTCGCGCTTCAAACCGCTTTTCTTTATTAATTTATCCAATTCTTTACACTTGCAATTATGTACTGCAAAGCTATCTTCTTTTCGATCATCTCATTGGCTTCCCACGCCAATGCAGTTGCCATATATCTGCTTGAGCTCCAAATTCCCAATGTGGGAAATGTGGGTCGTACGTTGTGTGTGGCACAAAAGAAAACAACTTGGAAATTCACACACGAATATATGGTGAACAAAATGGGAATTAAACAGCTCCAGGTTGATTGCAAAGGGCATGATAGCAAGTTCATAGACTTTCAAAAGCCGGATGGTTGGGACCTGGAGTCTACTGACGTAAGGGTTGTTGATGATACGGTTGTGTTTTTCAATAAAAAGCCTGTCGGGTTGCCCGTCCCACCGGATTATTACACCCATCAACGAAATACAGCGGGAGATTACGTTCGCCTCCCGAATGGAAAGTTGATTCCACAGGGTTATTCAAGGCAGGCTCATTCAAGGCAGGCTCATTCAAAGCAGGATTAAATGTTCTACAATCAACTTTGACGGATTAAAATATATGCTTTTTGAAGGTGCCTACCTCCTTACTACTTGCAGCAGTGCATGAAAACGATATTTGCACTGGAAAGGAGTTTTGTATTTGAATGAATTTTGCGAGTCGTTGTTAGGAAGATACCCGCCCATTAGATACCGACCAGTACTACCTTGTACGGCACATTGGCTTGCTTGGGTAGGTGTGTGTGTGTGTGTGGTCGATTCGAACCCCACCCCCACCCCCGCTTTCCGTTTTCCTCAAATCCCAATCTCATTAAACACTTGGAAATTGAGTTTTTGCTTCTTGACGATCCATGGAATGAATGAAAGAAAGAATGAATGCGCACAATCAAATGGTCACAATCAATGGTTGCAATCAATCGAGGCACGACATGGATCATGACGCGTCGAAGAGAGAAAGACAAAAAAAAAAAAAAAAAAAAAGCTCGGGATGAACGCACCCACGTGAAGCTGGTGAGCTGACTAGCCAGTCCCCGTTTCTGGCCCTCCTATTCGGCAGTCTTTGCCGCTCTTGTCCCTGTCCAAGAAACCTTTTCTACCTCCTTATCGCGCTAGCTAATCAACGCCTCATTGGAGAACGTGCTGTGCATGTCGCAGTTCCATTGGACCAAGATGGTTAATTGCGCCTTGAAATGAAGCCCCTAGGGCAATTGGCCAATCGGTTTGACTGGTACTCCAAATTCATCCTTCAGCCCACCGAGGACCCGCATATGTTCGCCTCGTCAGCTTTCACAGCTTCCTATCCTGGAACTCACCCTCCGCTTGGCAGGGCTTCGATCGCCCGAGCTGCGACTTGGGGTGCTAGGCAGCCGGCCGCTGCACCAACACCCCTTGGTTCAATAAAAAGGGCCATTTCACCCGCTTGTCGGCAGTAACCTTGTGATCGGATCGTGACGTCCTCCAGCAACCAGACGTCGTCTCTCGTTTGTCGTCCTTGGTCGCCATGTTGACTAGCGCTCCGACCACTGCCCTCGTGGCCCTTGTTGCTGGCATTGTTGCCCCATCGTTGGCTCAGTCCATCGCCGAAATCAACGGCAACAAGTTCGTTTCGCCGCTCAAGGACCAGGATGTCAAGAACGTCACTGGAGTTGTCCTTGCAAAGGGCCCCAACGGCATCTGGCTTCGGTCGGACAAGCCCGACAATGACACTTTGACCTCGGAGGCTGTCTACGTCTATGACCGCAACGTCGGCGCAAACCTGGCAGTCGGGGACCTTGTCGCTCTCGACGGCCGCGTTCTGGAGTACAGGTCCGACAATAAGCATTTGTATCTCACCGAGGTCACCACCACCACAAACGTGAGAAAGCTGTCGTCGGGCAACCCCGCTGTGCCCTTGGTCATTGGCAAGGATACATCCGCTCCGCCGACCGAGCAATACACCAGCCTGGACAATGGTGATATCTTTGCTACTCCCAACGCAGCCAGCCGCTTGACCGAGGTGAACCCGGTCTTGGACCCCACCAAGTACGGCCTCGACTTTTGGGAGAGCCTCAATGGCGAGCTTGTCACCGTCCAGGCCCCCGTTGCCCTCAATCGTCCCAACAGCTATGGCGACATCTGGGTCGCAGGCGACTGGCCAACCACGGGCAAAAATGCCCGCGGAGGTCTTACGACTCGCGGTGTCGATGCCAACCCGGAGGCTATTCTGATCGGCAGCCCACTCGACGGGACCTCGAACCCGGCTGACACCAAACTTGGCGACAAAATGACCGAGGTCACCGGCATCGTCACATATGCTTTCGGCTTCTACCGGATCCTGCCCCTTACGGCTATTCGCGTGGCCACTCCCATCCCATACAACCCTCGCAACAACACGCTCACCAGCAAGGGCAGTTGCAGCGGTGTAACTGTGGGCATCTTCAACGTCGAGAACCTGTGCCCCTCGTCTGCCCATCTGCCTGCCATCGCTGCCCAGCTAGTCGACGCCCTCAAGACTCCGGATCTTGTCTTTCTGCAAGAGGTCCAGGATGACAGCTGCGCCACCAACGATGGAGTCGTTGACGCCACCAAGACCCTCGAGACCCTCAGATCCGCCGTCTCCAACCTGACCGATGGCAAGGTGGACTACAGCTGGGTTGAGATCGCGCCCGTCGACAACCAGGATGGAGGCCAGCCCGGTGGCAACATCCGCGTTGCGTACCTCTACAAGCCCTCGGTCCTGACCCTGGCAGAGCCGACAAACAGCATTGGCACCGGAGCTGATGCCAACGAGGTGCTGCCCGGCCCTACTCTCAAGTTCAACCCGGGCCGGATCGATCCCGCCAACAGCGCTTGGGCTGCCACCCGCAAGCCCCTCGTCGCCGCCTGGAAGGCTCTTAATGCCACCAAGCCCTTCTTTACTGTCAATGTCCACTTCAGCTCCAAGGGCGGCAGCTCGTCGTTGCACGGAGACCTGCGCACCCCTGACAACAGCGGTGTGGAGAAGCGAACGCAGCAGGCAACGGTGACTGGCGTAAGTATCCCAAGTAGTTGTATTTTTGACCATCCACTTACACTCACATGAACCTCTTCTCATTGCTAACATATTTCCCCGCCTGCAGGAATTCATTGCCAAGATCCTAGCCGAGGACCCTGAGGCGCAAGTCATCGCGGCCGGAGACTTTAACGAGTTCATCCCCGTGTCCCCGCTGCAAACCTTTATGAATGTCTCTGGCCTGCTGGACCTGGACGAGGTTGTCGAAATAGCCCCGGAGGAGCGGTACTCGTACCTCTTCGACATGAACACGCAGCAGCTCGACCACACCTTTGTCAGCCCATCGCTCTCCGTCAGGACTCCCTGCAGCCGCCGCTCCAGCTTCCAGCACATCCACGTCAACACCTGGTCCGATACGGCCACCGAGGTGTCTGACCACGACCCCAGCGTCGGCAGGTTCAACGTGTGTGCTTAGGTATTTGGGATGGGACGTTTTTTTTTTTTTTTTGGTGATAATGATGGGACGTTTGGTACATGACATGGGTGAGGCAAGCTCTCTAGACTACGAAAAGTAATATGAAGATGATTCCTTTGTTTGCACACGCGATTGCAATGGTTGATGTTGCCGCAAGTTATTACGCCCTGGAACCGTTTACAATCAGTCTTCAGTGAGTCATCTACTGCATACATTCCGGTACCATCATCCCCTCTGGGTGCTTGTGTTGTTTTCTGTCAAAGTTTGGTCATCGCGGCCATGCAGAATCATTATGCGGCGCAAACACCTAAAACCGAAGGGCATGCGCTATTACGCCATACGACGGCGCAAACAACAACAACAACAACAACAACAAATGAGCCATGAATTCGCGGCTTTGCGCATCTACACCATCTATAAAGTCACAGTCGGATCCTCAAATATCCCGTCTTCTAGTCTGTTCAAGCGGTGCCATCATTTTCGCCTCCCAAGGATCACCGTATATATACCGCGCTCTGCTGCAGAAACCGAAGAGCCATGTCATCAACAGACCGATACCAAATTAGCCCACTAGCCCTGTGTTCGAGAAAGCGTTGAACCAAGATGTGAAAAGTCGCACGTTGGTTCATGCCTCGGAACTCATGAGTCTTAATGCGTGTAGGAATGCTCCCAGCTTCCAAGCACTATTGTTTCTATGCTTTTCTTTGTGACTTCCCTCGATGAACGAGGAGTTCTATCTTTGCCGTCCACGTTCATGGCCACGTTTCACTAATTGCAGCTGACCGCCATCCGTCACGTGGGTGTGGCCTGGCTTCTCAAGGCCCAAGCGAAAGATGTATTTGATAAAATGCACACGTAGAGCCTTTCTACTCTTTCGAGCTCACGCCGGAGCAACACAGCAGCACTACATTTGAAAGCTCCATGGAACAAAAACTGCCTAGGACGGTCAACTCTGCCCAGTGGATCGGATCGAGATCTTGATCTGTTCCTTCCGTTAACTCTGAATGAGGTGCTAGCGTTCAGGAAGTCAAGAAAGAACGGCATCTGAATCTTGCAGACTTGTGGTTGAAGACGACCAAGTCGAACACCATTTCAATCAGGCAGAAACTAAAACTTCTTTTTTACCTTGTCTACATCTGGTTCATCTAATATGACCATCTCTGTAGGCTAGCATGAGTGTCATCCATAATCAATTCCCTAGCCTGAGAACTAGATCTACCGACACACGGCCCGAATACCTACCAGGAACCAGTTTCTTATCAGAGTAGATAACTGGGTATCCAGCGATGCATTTGATTCCTGGATTCGGGGAATGACAGCCATATTTCACCACTTGCACGCAACTTTAACGGTTTCGATGTCCTGTCCAGCGTGATACCAACTGCTGAGGAGAAGAATGGCTCTAATCATTTAACAAGCAAGGCCTTTGGGCTCGTCATTGTGGGCATCGAAGTTCAATGTCAACGACCCAGACCACTTCTATTCCTAACAATGACAGGAAGTTGGCCATTGTGCAAGTCAACGACAAAAATGAATTGCGTTCAACTTGTCCGCAAGAACGAGGCCGGCTCTTTTTCCAGATCAATCGGTAATTTGGCCTCATCTAGACTGATTATGAACGAAAACGTGTTTCTCTTGGACAAGGGTCGCAACATACAACTCGCGAATAATCTGCTGGTTACTATGGTTACTAGTTCGAGAGGAAATCTGTATGTAAGAGGGGATGAATGAGCCAAGTCAGTGTGGGTCTAATGACTCCAAATATACACTAGCAAGACTAGGTACAAAGATGGATTGTACCAAGGCTCCCTACCACTAGGATAGGTTCAAAGCCTATCCCATGTGACCAGAGGTGGGGCTATACAGTCGCCCGCAGACCGTCCTATCAGCTCGCTCAACCATAGGTACCTTGACCAATAAAAGTTGATTACGCCCACCCCTATTTTTGTCTTCAGGGCTACCTGGTTGCCTAAAGATATGGGGAGCCCCAATGTTAGATCAAAGGAGTCCGTCCACGACAGTTGCTCCTCTCCCAGAGTCCCAGGCCTGTGAAAGGCTAGCTTGACTTGCCTCCCATGTCAAGACGACCGAATCGACCAATTTCAACACCTTAAGACCTGCCGAGCCTGGTCGTAGACAAGACACTCACGGAAAGCGGGGTTTTCGGCGAAAGTGTTCTTCAGCTCCACTCACAAGACCCAGTTGAAGCGCGGACCGACGCGGAAAGTCTCTCAAGAAATGACAAACACCGAATCGTTTCTATCTTGCTTGCTACGCTAGCATTCGCTGTCATTGTAGGTTACTCTGTCGGTGTTGTGCTTGGTACAGTCACGACGTACTTATTGCCAATTCCTCTTGAAAATTTCCTGGATTGGATATCGACGAAATGGCCCACACACGAGAAGACAATCGAACTCATAGTCATTAGCCCAGAGGCTACCGAGGGCTACCGAAGTCCGTGGCCCGAAGAAGTGTCCACTGACGGCGTGTGCCACCACCCGTACTGGCTTTGTTCCACCTGTCAGCAAATCGACCTCGGCGTGCTAGGCATGCGAGGGGACGGTAGCTGCGACAGTGACCGTGCAGTGCAGCTTGGTCACGGCCTCGGTGGGGTTAAATCGGGCAGGGAATCGTGCGACTTTTGCGACGTTATATGGAGGTCTTTGGGCTTCGGTATTAAAAGGCTGGAAAGTGATTTTCCAGATGGAACTGGCTTGACTCTCGAGTTGGGGACCTTGAGTTACGAAATGAGGGGTCTTGATTCGGATCAAACCAATGCCCATAGGATGCAGATGACAGGAAAAGGATATGGAAGATCCGCGACCAATGCGATTCGGGTCTATCTCCATAGGCCTCCTGAAAAGTCTTTGCCAGATTTTAAACAATTATCTCATGGGGAGATCATGATTTATACACGATCAGAGCAAGAGCCATGTAAGAAATCCACTGGTGAAGAGTGGTTTATCCTTGAAGTTTTTTGGTCTCTTTATCAGACTGCACAAGCCAGCCAAATAATGCCGTTTCTTGCCAACAGGGCCGTAGCCTTGTTTTATTTTCTCTTTTTCTTTGTACAACATAACAGCGTGGAGGTTGTGCCAAGATACTTGGGAATGATTTAGATCCGGGAGATCCATCATCTCAATTGTTTGCCGAACGACCCCTAACGCCCGCAAACTCTGACAGAACCATGATCACCATCAACTCCTAGTTTCAAAAATGCCTGAACGACCACAAAATCTGCAGAAACAAAGGCTTCAACACGGCGTGCACATGGGCGCCACCGCCAAGACTGATAGACATAGTTTCTGGCGACTTGATCCGTCTCGTCAATGCAACTGATGTCCAAAAGCCCTATGCTGCTTTAAGTTATTGCTGGGGCGACTCAAATCACTCATCAAGCCCTATTACCACAATTACGAGCAAATTTGATGAATTTCAAAGAAAATTACCTCTTTAGGCCCTTCCCTTGACTGTCCAACACGCCGTTGAAACTACCCTTCGTCTTGGCATTAATTACCTGTGGGTCGATTCCATATGCATTATCCAAGACGATCCTATTGACTGAAAACAAACACACAATCTTAATGGGCTCTATATACGCCAACGCCATTCTCACCATAGGAGCCACAGGGGCCGCCAAACGCTCGGAAGGCTGCTTTTTGTTAAACCCAAAGGCTGATGGTGGTCCCGATTCCTTGTACAAATATGAAGTGCAATTACCCATTGTCATCTCTGGCTGCTATATGGGGAAATTCTTCGCCTCGCCGCTTATGAGATGGCCATCATTAAGGGGGTATAGATTGTTTAAAGTCCGAACTTGAGGACTGGCCGCTGGGCTCATAGGGCCTGGGTGCTGCAGGAAAGCTTCTTTTCAAAAAGGATCGTGCACTTTGGCGCGTTCCAGGTTCATTGGGAATGCCAGGAAAACATAGCCAGCCAAATGCGGCCGTTTTCCAACGTTCTATCGCCAGACTCCTCGAAGAAAATTACCAAACCGGTCGTTAATATAGAACGGTGGTGGTCCAACCTGCTGCTACAGTACACCGATCTAAATCTTAGCGTGGATGGAGACCGCCTTCCTGCCATCGCTTCTATTGCAAAAGAGATCGCCGAGATCTATAAACTTACCTACGTGGCGGGCGTGTACGCCGAAATACTTCCTCGGTGCTTGGCGTGGGCTGCTGCGGCTACCAAACGCAAAGAACATTACTGGAAACGCAAGCCACTGCTACCTCCAAACGAAGATCCTAGTCAGAGAGGTAAGCTTCCAGAATTTTGAACTCTTGGTCCGATCTAGCCACTATCCTATTCCAGGCCAAGGTTGCCTGGATATGAAGAAGTCCTTGGGAATGTTTCTGAGGTTTTGTGTATTGCATTACATGAATTGGTGCAGGCTTATAGCTGACCTTGTATAATCCAAAAAAAGCCTCGTCTTGGAGCTGGGCACACTGGGAGGGCCATATCGCCACCCTGAACATCGATCAAAATTTCCATTTTGTAAATCATGTGGGAGGCATGAAAGTTGTTGAGCGGGGAGACGAGCATAGCCACCACCAGTCGTCGTTGCTCTCTTGGTCCCAGACCCGTCGCGTGAGCCGCGAGCAGCGACCTATGAAAACATCTGAACTTTCCGCAAAGGGCTTCTGCTATTTTCAGTCAATTTTTAATCGCCAAGTTGGTATGCCATGGCCGTGGGATTCGGTTTTCCACGCGATACTCCATGATGATGACCAGAGCAGGGGTGGGTATCTAGGAAATCGTGGAGTTGTTGTCTTTGACGATCCTATCAACGCCGCTCCGTTGGAATTCGACCTGGTTCCGATCGGCTCAGTTTTCAAACACACCTTTTTGGATGACGAGTTCGTCGATTCTGGATATTGGCGTATCGATATGTCGCTGGCTGCTGAACGTGTCGAGGAAGACAAGAACTCTGCCACGCACCCGACGGGGGAGTCTCAAGTACAGGGAGGGGATGGAGAAGCTGTGCTTCTTCCGGAGCGGTACCGGCGGCTGGGACTCGTAATGCAGGTCATGTGGCGTGTCCCCGAGCGCAGTAAGTGGGACTTCTTTTGCTGTGATCTAAAGATGACCGTTGTGAAATTTAGCCCATGCATTAACCGGGTGATGAATTGGGTAAGTCTTGAGTTTTCTTTTTTTTTTCCCTTTTTCTTCTTTGAAATACCCAGGTTGTTTGACCAATTTATACTACTAAGAGTGTGACGAAGTCCTCAGGGGCCCTAGTTAATGGGTCGCAGACTCGCATTAACGATGCCTCATCTCGTAACAAAAGAACAACAGCTAACGGCTTAATTTGCGAACTTGACACTGCCCCTTTTTAGTTCCCCTTCGGCCTTTTCAAAAGCTTTCACTCTTACAAAAATTTTGCTTGATATAGATATTACTTCTGTTGCAATACAAAAGTATTTGTGTGACATTCGGACATCCGTCGATCGCAACCTAAAAGCTCTCAAGAGAAGATGAGGCTTTTTCACATACCCGATTGTCTGTGTTTACAGAGACACAGTTGATCAACGCGATAAGGCATCAAAAGCGTGCATTAGTTTGTATACAATGACGGTGAGGCATCCAAAGCAATTACAGATGGGCAAGATCCATCCGCCACAGGCTGTCATGATCAATCTCGACTAGTATTCAGAGGGAATGATTATTTACGGAGCAGAAGTCACTGTGTAACTGTACTTGCTTGATAATACTTTTCGTAGTCAAGAGCCGACAATTCAGTGGGTTCGATGGAGTACATACGGGAGAAGCTTGAAGCTTTCTGTAAATTTTGCCGCCGAGATAGAGTGGAACTAAACTGAAGCCCTCACACCAATCCAGGCCTAAGGAACATACATCTATTCGGAAGAAGTGAAAGAAAAGAAAGTCCGGTTTGTGTTATTATTACACTAATCGGACTAGGCAATCAATTAACGCACTTGTTTCCAGTTATATTCACTAATCCACAACAAGTTGCTTGTACGATGAGTGAAGAAAGGCGGCATTAAACTCTGACAAGAGACAGCTACGTCAAGTGGAATAAAATACAGCCTCACTTAAAAGATTGAGCTTGAATGGACTACTGGTGCAGTGTTTTGCGTGTAAAAGACAAAGCCTTAACCACCTCATCTCATTCAGTGGCCTGAGCTAGGAACTTGGTGAAGTTGGAATAAAGTTGGTCTAGCGCAGGCGGGGTGGCTAACGCCACGGCCAAGGCTTGCTTATCACCTAGATAAACACCTGGAATAGTCTATCTAGACTTCATACGGTGCTAGGACTAAACAGAGCTAATGTGAATCTGACGAGAGTAAAAAAGATTACGCAAAAACCTGTGGCTTGATTTTCGTTTCGCTACGCTGCAGTGTCGTTACATCGTGTCTAAAGCTTGTGCAATATTTCTGCATGATGAAAAAGGCTAAAGTTGCCTGCCTGTTCGAGGGATATCGGAACTTCCCGTAAAGCATAAAACCTTGTCCACAAAAGCCGGTGTGACACTAGTCGTATTTTCTGTCCTTGCGTTTTAAACTTTTTTCTTTTTTTTTAGAAAAAAAAAAAAAAAAAAAAAAAAAAAAAAAAGAGAAAAGAAAAGTACTGTTTTGAATGGTGGGTGTCACAGCAAATATGCAGTCATACCCAATCCTTGACCCATTCAATTTTTTCAAAGGATGTAAGGATTTGGTGGTGTGTGGCAAGAAACGCAAAACGACGACGGCTCGTTCCGCTGATGTGACCCGAATCGGCATTGGACCGAGATGAGATGAAGGGGGAAATCTGTATTTATCACCTTGTTTTGGGGTACCTGTCACACATTTAAGCCTGTTGTGTGGGGGAGAAACAAAAGAAAAAAGAAAACAAGGAACAATTCTGGAAAGGCTGAACCAGAATGTTTGGTTGCTGGCATGTTGCATGCGTGCCTGGTTGTGATGGTGTGACGGGACGATGCAACGATCTGTAAAGTATAAATGCAGTGCAGTGCAGGGGTTGTGTTGGATTGACTTTTCTGCAACTTTAAATCCCACCATAGGATTCCCACTTTGTCCAGGTGTCATGTTCCTTTTTCTTTTTTCTTTTTTTTTTTTTTTTTTTTCTTAAATTTTATTTGTATATATGGTCAAGAAGCCTGACATACTTTTCTCCCCTTCTCGCTTAATTCTAGCCAAGATAAAATCGACCGCTCCCTCCCGCCCTCATCTACTTTCCAGGGTATGCATTCCGTACGCTAAATAAAAAAATAAAAAAAAATAAATAAATAAAAAATGAACCCCAATTTGCAACGCTTCGCCATGCGCACCCAGCAACAAACTCCGGAAATGAAAATGAAAACCCCCCCTATATACAGAAGCAAGCGACATTAAGGAGATTAGTGTCATTATGATGCAAACTACGTCGAGACCGGCTCAGGTAGCGGCTCCGACGGAATCCTCGCTGGCCTGCCGTCGATGCCAGCGAGCAGCTCCTCGGGGATCCAGAGCTTTTGCTCCTCGCGGACGAGCTCGCCCTCGGCGTCCTTGAAGTAGCGACCGGTGTGGAAGCTGTTGATGATCACGGCAACCGTCAGTACTTGATCATTCTGGATTTTGGGGTCAAGGATAAAGGAGGGAAAATCGCCATACCTCCAAATCAGGCTGCCCAGCGCGACACGCCTGCATCCGTCGAGGTAACGCAGCACCTCGGCGTCGAGCTTGTAACCCCAGCTGGGCATGTCTGCCAGTGCGCGGTACCAGATCCTGTAGCGCTCAGTGATCATGTGGCCCATCTCGTCCACGGCCTCCTGGAGGGTCAGGCCCTTGGAGAAGCGGAGGATGTTGATGAGGTTGAGCTCCTCGCCTTCGATCTGTAGGTTCGGGGGGGTTTGTGTGTCAGCCACGAAGTCTACATGAGGGAATGAAACACTTGTACCGGAAGAAAGAGAGAAGAGAAAACATACCAAATCCTTCCTGTACGACAGGATATCGTTATCCAGCAGCACCAGATCCACAGCCACCTGCTGACACGCCTTGACAGACGGGTGATCAACAACGTACTGCGGCAGCTCGATGCCCTCTGCGTACTCGACCAGACACAGGCAGGGCATGACACCGATGGTACCCCGCCTGAAAGCCAGGTACTCATCCACCGACAAGGACCTGGGATCCCTGGACCTGGACCCGACCTGGCCCAACACGCCGAGCATGTAGTGCTTCAGGTACATCTTGTACCTGTGCCTCAGGGCCGGGCCGGCGCGGCTCCGTATCCGGTACCAGTTCTGCTGGAAGGCGTACTGGATCGGGTCGGTGCCGGGCTGGCCGAGGACCAGCGGCGGGTGCGTGTCGTCGAGCAGCGACGTCATGTTGACCACCTCGGCGGCGGCGCCCGGCAGGTCCAGCTTGAGGTGGCCCTCGTCGAACTGGTCGTCCCACGGGAAGGCCCAGTGCTGCCAGTCGACCATGGTGCGGACGGCGTCGGCGTCCGCGTTGGGTGCCCACCACGACACCAGAAAGGTGAAGTCTGCTTTGGAGTTGCGGAGGGCTTGGCGGGGAGTAAGGTTGAGGATTCTGTAAAGGGTTGTTTTGTTGTCAGAGCTATGGGAGGAAACACGACAGGGATGGAGGATTCAGATGAAAAAAAAGGGGTAAAAAAAAGGAGAACAAAAAAAACCAGAAAAAAAAAAGAACTACGAGATAGAAGCAGAAGCCAACTCACCTGGCAGTCCATTCCTCAGCCTCAGCCTTGACCTTTTTGTAGTTGGGGTTTATCGGCGGACGGATGCTCATTAAAGAGGCAAACATATCCGGCAGCCTAAGGTGCATGCCGGCGCCGGAGGGTGGTGGCGCGGCCTGCTTTGCCTCTGCCTCTGCGGCATTGCTCAACCTCCTGGGAGACGACGGCGGCGTGATTATGTCAGTTGCAGTAGCCTTGACGTTGGCATCTGTCCTGACCGACAGGCAGTCAATCATGGCTGGAGCCATGATCTGAGACGGGAGAGGTCTTATCGTGACCTCAGTGGTGAGATTCCTCTGCATTGATGAAGGGATGCAGGAGGAGGATGTGATGGCACGGGGACGGGCCGCTTGGGGAGAGGAGCAGCGGATGGTTTTGATAGAAGCTAAGGGATCCGGTGCCGGTCTTGAAGGCTGAGGTACGAGGGATATCATATTGATAGATGTTGAGCTGGTTCAAGCTCAGGGATGGAAGGGTGGACTTTATAAATAAGGTTGGTGTATGCGATGCGACCGGCGTCGAAGAGCAGGTGCCAAGATGCCGCCGGATGAAACCGAGGCTGACGTTATCGGCTCTCCGTCAAAAGAATGGGAAGCGAGTTTGAGGGGAAGGGTTGAAAGCGGTTAGAGTGACAAACGCCTCCCCTACAAAAGAGGAACCGGTGTCCAAATATACAGGCGGTGATCGACGGCTAGGGTCGGAGAGGCTGATATGAACCGCATGGGAATAATCTCAGGTGTAAGTTGGTTGGCCAGTGGCAAGCTTTCTCTCTCTCTCTCTCTCTCTCTCTCTCTCTCTCTCTCTCTCTCTCTCTCTCTCCCTCTCTCTCTCTCTTGGCTAACAGAGACAGGTTATTTTCGTTCGCTACCTTCTCTTCTTTCGTCTAAAGACTGGAGACCCAAATTCTCGACAAACCACAGGAACAGAAACAAGAAATGGAGCAGGGGCGCAGGGCTGCGGGGTCGAGCATCAATAAACGAGAGATAGCCTTGTTGCCAAACCCATCCAGGCGCGTTAGCCAGAGGAGCTTTGAGGTCTCGATGTCTACTCGGTGCCGACTTTTTCTTGACTCGGAGTAGCCGGATCGTCGCTAAATGATATCGACTGGCGTTGTTTCTTGGGATTTCCAAGAACTCTCCTGTCTTCTTGGAAGCAGGTCGTGATGAAGAGACAAACAGACGAATCGCGCATGCGCGTTGGTAATAGGTGCAGCGCATACGAGGAGGTTATTAAAGTAGGGGACTTTTGGAGAAAAGGCTCGGCGTCACATTTTCCTCGTCACATAATCCCAACTTCCGTAGTCGCCGACACCAACGCGTGCATGGTGGAGATGGGTCGGAAAATGGTTACCTTGGTGCTAGTAATGACCAGGCCCCTCGGAACATGTCGATGGATGGATGGATCACCAGCCGAACAGTCTCCACACACAATCGTCTTTGCTCCATATCTCCTGCTCTATTTTTTTTCCCCCGTCTTTCTCTGTGTTCTTCTCTTTTTGGTATTGCATTCGTGGATTATACCCCCTGCCTCTGTCCATTCTTGGCATCCTGCATGCTATCACTCGCCGCTAATGTCTGCAGATGGTGCTGCCATTCTGTTACTCGCTTGTGGCAACGTCTCGGGGCAGTGAAAACATCGAGTGAGAATTGAGAGGCAAAAAAGAAAGGGAAAACAATGGGGTACCTGATATTGTGGGGTTATACGGTCGATAGATGTAACGGAACGAAAGGGAACAGCGACCAACAACGACTAAAGTAGACAAGTGAGACATTTTGATCATCAAACCGAGGAGGGAGGTTCCCTGTTTGTGCCAGGTTGTAGCAAATCCTTTTGGGAAGTCCGTTACCAAAGTGACCTTACGACTGACTACATAAGAAAACATTACGAGAAAGTTAAGCCCTATTGCCGGGCTTTTTTTTTGACATCTATGATGCGATACAAGGTGATTCCCAGAAAGAAGAAGAGAATAAATTTGTGCGTGTCTTTGCCCCTCCTTTTTAGAGTGGTAGCGGTGGGAGACGAATAAAGAACAAAGAGAGAGTCAGGTATGAGATAATTTACTGCCCGCCTGGCAATGTACCACCCTCGTTCGACACAGGCGACGTCGTTATGTGTGGGTATCTTGGGGCGAGGAAAACCAATCTATCGATCGGTTAATACACCCTAGCTTAATGGACCATACTAGCATGATGGCGCAAAAAATAAAAGAAATAAAGCTATTGCTCCATCGTCTGTGGGGGACTAGGGGAGATACGGAGAAGCTCCGTGGGGCGGCAAAAAAAGGGTAGGGTTTAACAACCTATCATACCACACTCATCTGGTCTTTTATTCGATCTCGCGCGAGACGACAAGTGGTGGATGAAACTACTAGGGACGAGGGGGATGTGACGTGCTCGTCGATGAGAACAAACCCATGCGGTAAATCATTTTGGTCTGTGCATTCCGGGTAGATATACGGCGGTACGGAAAATACAGGCTCGACTAAGATTTACCAATACCAGTGAGCGTATTGTAAGGTTATCGTGTTTAGGGTGATAGGGCGTAAGCTATGATGCGTGGTTGACAGCTTCTTCTGTCATGCGGTTGGTGTTGATATGCAGGAAAGAAACACAAGACCAAGAAAATGACCAAAAAAAGAAGGAAAAAATAGATAAAAACAGAATAAAAAAAGGAGAGAGAAACAGAGAACAAAAAGAACTTCATGCAAGTTCATCCGCCGTTCATCCGCTCCTGCATATCGGTTGCCAAGTACAATGCAATTTACTTACTCGGCAGTCCCGCTGCCAAAGAGGCAATGCTACCACACTCAACTACTGACGGCTGCAAGGACGTTTGTGTGGTTTGCTCCGCTCTTGATACACCTACTGCGGTACGGCAACCAAGATTCATCGACCCAGAAGCAGTTCTAGCGAGACCATTTGTCTGTGAGCGCTTGTCCCATCGTTCGCTGCAGGTGCGTGGGTATCTTGATGGGACCGGTATAGAAAGAAGTGTTAGTATCAAGTTCATACTACTTTGCATTATACCCATTGTCGTTGGAGGGATGGTTGAAGTGTGGGGGCCATGTACTAAAAAAGAAATTGAGAGACAGAAAAAAACGAACAAAAAAAGTGAAGCGAGCAGAAAAAGAAGGGGGGGGGGGGGGTGTATCCGTTGCGACGTGGCACAAACATGCGGTTGGGTAAGGGGAGATGTAAGGGAGGAAGAGAAAAGTCTGGATCGGCGACAAGTACCAAAAAGAGAAGCACCATAATAAACAGGGCCATGTGGAGGTAAACTGTCCAGGTAATACATGGTACACAGTCAGCTCACGCAATCATCAACATTTCGCACGGCAGGTCACTCAAAGAAAAAAGAAATGAGCGGGGTGCACAGTGCCGAGTTTCACGGCAGTCCTCCCTTGCATCGGTGGAAGATAGCCAGGAGGGCTCCTTTCGGGGTTGCATTGCCGATGCCGATTACGTGGCGAGGTCATGTTTGTGTTGACCTTTGTATGCTACGTGGTACCTGGCTAAGGTGATCGGTACCTACCCTTTACAATGAGTGGACGAGATTGTTCTCTGTCTTGTTGTTTTTTTTCTCTCTCCCTTGCATCAGCGTGCAGCCCGGTAAAGTGTGATGGTGGATATACCAGACCTCGGTACACGAGTAAAACCTACGGGGTCTTTTTTTCTATTCTCTCTCCTTGTTGGGTTTCATTGATAACGCTTTTTTTTTTCTTTTTTACTCCACACGTTTTCCATTGATGTTGATCCCCGAATAGCCTCATCCATCAAAAGCTATACTATAGCAAATAATGACAGCTACATAAAATAAAGCACGACATGCGAAGCGATGAGCTAATGCATTTTTGCATCAACGTGACTCGGCACTCATTCATCTTCACTCGATCTGGGCTGGACGAGAGACGAGGGCCGGCCCGTCAAAACAAGTGCGAAGGAGGAACAAGATTTTTTTTTTCAGGGGAATTTTATCCACATGCCCACCTACCGATACCAAACGAGGCTTAGGTGGGATGGTTTGTTGAGAGTGGAAACCAAAGAGGGGAGAGGGAGGATGGATACGCGGCGCTTAGGCGAGAGAGACTACTAGTACTAATACTCTGTACAGTGAGAGAACATCAAGAGAGGCAGAAATATTTGAAACCCTTGTGTCCCTGTCAGTGGGCAGGAAAACTGGGAAGTGTGCTCCTCCCTTGCTCCACGACATGACTTGTGTATTCGCGTGGTATCCACGCACTAATGTTACAACTGTTACCGTTACCTACCTTTTGCCCCTCCCCCTTCATCTCAAAGTGGAAGATGCAGGATGGAAAAAAAAAACCCTGCGATGGAAAGGCACAACACGGACTCTTGTTTCTTTTTGGGAAAGATGCTGCAGATAACCAACAAAAGACGTTGTATTATACTAACTCACCGTAAGCATTTTAATACAGGTCATGGCGTAGTATTCTTCTTGGCTTTGTGCGGCCCAAGATCGAATAACAACAGATTACTGGTTACCGACGGGAGGGTACTGCCGGACCCTCTTGTTGTGGGGTTGGTTCCTTCGCTACCTGTGATCCAATACAAAAGCGCAACCACTCATGTTGCAGGTGATGCAAGTTACAGGAAGAGGCGAGCAAAACCTGAACTGGCATGGAAAAGAGATTACGTTTGGAAGAGGAAAGATTGTCCGGAAAGAAAAGCGAGATAGAGAGAAAGAAGGGGGGGAAAAAACAACCGTTGTGATGAAAAGGAAAAAAAAAGCGGGCCTGAATAATTTACGTAGAAGAGGTTAATTTTTGCCGGATAGATGCCGGTTGGACAGGGTGTACAGTAGTAGGTCATGTGCTGCCAATCTTATGTGTCAAGGTGCTGTTGGTGTCTTTGTCAAATCTTGCTTGACCAGACCGAGATTGTGGTTCGATTTTGTTTATATAGGTGAGTGATTATCAGATGAAATAAATAAATAAATAAATAAATCTCTTAGCATACAAACCAACAACCATTCGTTATCATCCACACCGCTTATTTGTTGAGGCGGGCTTTTTTTTTTGTTCTTGTTCGTCTGGGTGGTTGTTTCTGTCTAGTTCCATGCGAAATTTGTCAATTTTTTTTCTTGTAAGGGTCTTCCTGTATTGTAGGCGAGAAGCGGGACGCGACAAGGTGGGAATCACCCCCTTTCCCATGTTGATCCAAGATCAGCGCCAGTGAATGACTCTCTCACTCTCTCGCTAGGAGTCGCTACGTACGACAAACACACACAAAAAAAAACAAGAGGAAGAAAAAAAAGTGATCACAATGGGTTCATCCGAACAAATCCCGCACAGTCTCTGGAGCTGTCAATTGATACACATGTCAATCAATTTTGGGTCTCCCCGTTTGCATGACCCTTTTTTGGGGAGAGGATTGGGGCTTTTAATTTGCGAATGCGAACGGGTGTTTGATCCGATCGAATCGCTTCGACGAATTATTATTATTTTTTTTTTCTTTTCTTTTTTTTTCATCTCAGAGCGCTTGGGGGTCTTGTCCTGGATATCACCAACGCGAGATGCGAACTCCTGTCATCCCTCCACACAATTAATCTAATTTGATTGGATGTTTCTCAAATTCCCCTTTCATCCGAACTCGAACTCAAAACCTTGTTTATGAGTTCTTGGTTTATGCTGTTATTTGCACAATTTGGCGGCACAAATGAGGGGGGGGGGGGGGG